>NC_079438.1:941177-1021177 GCF_903798145.1 Danio aesculapii | reverse complement strand
GATACCTCAGGCTGTTGATTTTGCCATCCACTCTGCAGATCTCTCGCACGCCTCCATACTGAATGTGACCCCAAACCATGATTTTTCCTTCACCAGACTTGACTGATTTCTGTAAGAATCCTGGCTCCTTCCAGTAGGTCTTCTGCAGTATTTGTGAAGATTGGGATGCAGTCCCAAAATCGACCTTCTGACGCTTCCAAATGATCAACTAGAAGTCAAGTTATTATATGTTGCTCTTACAACTGGGATAAACGACAAGAATTTTGTCAGGTAGTGAACAGTCAAGCCTGAAATTATTCATACCCCTTGCAAATTCGGACTTAAACTCAGTTTTATTCAACCAGCAAATAAAATTCTTTGATCATAAATGACACAAGCCTCTCCTGAAAGACTATTAGTCGAAGTACAAGAGCCATCATTGTGCCAGGGGTATGAGTAACTTCATACTTCCCTGTATAATTTGCATATACGTGTCAAATTTCTATATACACAAACCTCATATTAAGTATTAATCAAGATTACGATTATTTCTGAGGTTTCTTTATACAGTCCTGATGACACAGAAGGCGTCAGATGTTCGCCAGCGCGTGGTGGTGTCCTGAGACACTCTCTGACTTCAGTTCGGTGAGTTTCCAGGAATAGCCGCGAGTGTCACTCGAGCTGGGCTTTTACTGTAAGCATCATGGCGGAGATCTGATCACATCCTGACCCTCTCCTGCAGATGCCAGCACTACCAAGAGCTCATCATTAACTCACGTGCCGCTCAGCGGGAGGATTTATCAATAAAGCTCACGTGAAATGCCAAAAATACGACAATATCAGTGGTGTGGTGATCGTTACGCATGATTTAGGGACGATTGAGTTTGTTTAAAGGGGCAGTTCACCTAAATCTGAAAGTATACAGAAGAATTCTGGTGAAAGTAATGAGATTGGCTTGTATTTTTGTTGTTGTTGTCATTCCTACCATATAAGTCAATGTCTGCTTTTTCCAACATCCTTCCGAATATCTTCTTCTGTGTTCAATCGAAAAAGAGTGAGCGTTTTTGGGTGAGCTGTCCCTTTGTAGTTGTAGCTTGTACTTGTAGCTAAATTGTTAGCTAACTTGTAGCTAAATTGTTGAACTTGTAGCTAAATTGTTAGCTAACTTGTAGCTAAATTGTTGAACTTGTAGCTAAATTGTTAGCTAACTTGTAGCTAAATTGTTGAACTTGTAGCTAAATTGTTAGCTAACTTGTAGCTAAATTGTTGAACTTGTAGCTAAATTGTTAGCTAACTTGTAGCTAAATTGTTAGCTAACTTGTAGCTAAATTGTTAGCTAACTTGTAGCTAAATTGTTGAACTTGTAGCTAAATTGTTAGCTAACTTGTAGCTAAATTGTTGAACTTGTAGCTAAATTGTTAGCTAACTTGTAGCTAAATTGTTGAACTTGTAGCTAAATTGTTAGCTAACTTGTAGCTAAATTGTTGAACTTGTAGCTAAATTGTTAGCTAACTTGTAGCTAAATTGTTGAACTTGTAGCTAAATTGTTAGCTAACTTGTAGCTAAATTGTTGAACTTGTAGCTAAATTGTTAGCTAACTTGTAGCTAAATTGTTAGCTAACTTGTAGCTAAATTGTTGAACTTGTAGCTAAATTGTTAGCGGTGCTAAACAGCATTTCTAGACATTTTCATCTCTAGGCTAATTTTACAACTCCCCTAGACAGGGCCGGCCCAAGACTTCAGGGGGCCCGAAGCAGGATTTGATTTGGGGCCCGCTTGGTGCAAAAAATATGACAAATTTTCATCAATCCTTGATTATTCGCACACTATAAATCTAAAACAATTCTGCATAAACTTATGCCTAGATGATCCCACTTTTTATGACTGTAGTGCTTTTATTAGCATTAAAGGGGTGGTCCAGAGTGTAATTTTAAGGCTTGGTTGTGTTATAAGATGCAAAGCAATGTGTGCTCATGCAGAAAATCACGTTATTTTAACTCATATGTCTTACTTTGATTATATACAGCTACAAAGCTAACATGAAAACGACTCATATTCCCTAGTTCCTCCGAAAGCCCAGCCTCAAGAGGCTCTGATTGGTCAGCTAACATAATGTGCTGTAATTCGCGGATTGGCTCCACGTCACCAGGAAGCGTTCAGTCACTCGCACGCGCTGTGCCTCTGCCGTGCAAATATCTGAAATAATATATTAGATCTGAACTTGTAGCTAAATTGTTAGCCGTGCCAAACAGCATTTCCCCTTGTTTACATCCTTGTGTACATCCTACAACATACCGTTCACACTAGAAACAATGCATGTAATCGATCAATTTTGACGAATAAAAACACTTACAGGTTGTGTCCCACAATCCACAGCTTCGTCTATTATGGCTGGAGCTGCTCCTTCTTTGAGGAGTTTTTAGCCGAATCCAGCACTGAACTGGGCGAGATTCTGGAAGTTCTCCTTTGTCAAATGCTAGCTATATATTTTTAATAGTTCTCTGGAACATAATTAAATTAAACTGTAAGCACTTCTCTCTTTGTGTCGTGTGCTTTGGAAGCCCGAATACAGAAACAGAAGAAGCTCTGTGGAAATAGCAGCGCTTGGACGCCATTTTAGCTTTCTCTGCTGTAACATTACAGCATCTCTGGCCACGCCCCTTCACTGCGCAGGGTGAACGCACGTAACCTGAAGCGTTTGTGATCTCACTCTTTTCGTTCGCTGTAGGCTTTGCTAAGCTAACTCTGTAAAAGCCAATGTCTCCCCTTGCATTGAACTTTGAGCGTCTTACATTCATGCTAACACAGCTACATTACACATCAACTACAGTTTAAAATATGATATCGTAGTGGACCCTCCCTTTAATGAGCTGTAATTAAGGTTGACAGAAACAAAATGGCTGAAAGCAGCCAATAACTTACTTATTATTATTATTATTCAGTCACAAGATGGCGGCAAACAGAAAAGCGGCAATAAAAATGCATTTTTTTAAATAGATATAAATGTTGACACTGCAAAAAGAAATAACTAAGTCAAGAAGCATTTTCTAGACATATTTGCATATTTATATCACTAAAAAAATTGTGTTTTCAGAAATAATTCTACATTAGGAGATTTTCTTCTGTTAAACAAACAAATTAATGTGCCAATGAGATAAATTAAATAATCTGCATTCTTTTATTTACCCTAATGAGTAGATTATTTAGCTTTTTTATTGAAAAACCCACATAATTTAGACTAGAAATCGGTCTAGAAAATGTTTATTGGTTTAAGAATTTTTAGATATTTGGACAAGAAACAAGACAAAAAAAACTATGAGCAAGGAAAGCATTTTTGCAGTGTATTTACCAACTGCCAGTGATCAGTTGAAGTACACGGCTGTGTAATAAGAAATAAGATAATCACCATTATCCACGGACATAATATATCCATATAACCCAACAAAGTAAAACAAAAATGTCATTTCATGCACTCTTGGGGGCCCCCTGGTGGCCAACGGGTCCTAAGCAGCTGCTTAGATTGCGTATACCAAAGGTCACCAAACTTGTTCCTGGAGGGCCGGTGTCCTGCAGATTTTAGCTCCAACCCTAATCAAACACACCTGAACAAACTAATCAAGGTCTTACTAGGTATACTTGAAACACCCAGGCAGGTGTTTTGAGGGAAGTTGGAGCTAAAACCCGCAGGGACACCAGCCCTCCAGGACTGAGATTGGTGACCCCTGGCGTATACCTTGGGCCGGCCCTAGCGTTAAACAGTTTTACCATTTTTAATCCATTCAGCTGATCTCCGGTCTGGCAAGAGCACTTTTAGCTTAGCTTAGCATAAATCATTGAATCGGATTAGACCGTTAGCATCTCACTGAAAAATTCCAATAAAGACACTTCTGTAGTTACATCGTGTACAAAGACTGACGGAATATAAAAAGTTGCTGTTTTCTATGGCTGCAGCAGGCCGATTATAATAAGCAGTAGATAACCCCGTGTAAAATCATTGCTCAAGATTTCGATTTTCGTTTTTAATTTTAGGGTAGGAAAATGGATAAATGACTTTAAAATTCACTATACACATGCAAACTAAGGAAACAGACGTTTTTTGGTTTTCCTTTCCTTTTCAAAAAAATATGAGATTTTGGCTCGATTTTCGTTTTTGGTTTAGAGTAGGAAAACGGATAAACGACTTTCATCATATACATAATACGATAACGAATTCATAATACACATGCAAGCGGTGCTGAAACACACTTTCTCCTCCGATTGGCCTACCAAATCTGAGGTCGTGACACCACCCTCAAAATAATAGTCCTATATATATATATATATATATATATATATATATATATATATATATATATATATATATATATATATATATATATAAAAACAAATGGTGCCCAATGTGTTCTTATTCTGGTCCTGCAAACAACTATTAAAAAACAATAAAAAAACACAAACTAAACAATATTAATTATTAATATTAGCCTATTCATATTATTATTATTGATTATTATTATTATTCATGCAAACCAGGCACAGCAGCAAGAAGTTTGGCGGCGGAAGTATGACCTTATTTTAAGTGTGGTATATTCATAAACTAATTTTGAGAGGATCACGTGCTTATGATCAACACGGCTGGCACCTCATTAGCTCCGAAATCTGACCCATTAGATGATGAAGCATTATAAATAACCAGAGTTTTTCACTCCAGTTATCTTCGTCTTGAAACTTCCACCCCTACTTCCTCCCGCTTTTTCCGATAGGGTGACACGGTGGCCCAGTGGCTAGCACTGTTGCCTCACAGCAAGAATACCGCTGGTCCAACCTCCTATCAGGCCAGTTGGCGTTTCTGTGCGGAGTTTGCATGTTCTCCCCATGTTCGCGTGGGTTTCCCCCGGGTTCCTCCCACCGTCCAAAAACATAAACCATCGACTAAACCAAATTATCACCGAAAACAACACTAGTTTACACTTCTCACACGGCGACAATCAGGGGAGTTCTCGAGACCTACCTGAGCTCGAACTCCGCTCTCGCCCTTCTAACGGGAGGGAGCCCCGGGCTCGAGGATATTACGAGCTCAGGGCTCTCTCCCGGGACAGCATGCCAAATACGCTTCATTGATTATCAGCTAAGCTAAACTCTTGAAAAACAAATGTCTAACAAGACTGCTAATTTAAGTTAATTCATGCGTATATGCAATGAACGTCTGCTAACCGATCAAATGATAGCATGTGTGAACTTAGCTTATAATTATAATTAAATAATAATAATTAAACTAGTATTTTGAGGGCGACGTCACAAGCCGAGATTTGGTTGACCAATCAGAGGAAAAAGGGCGTTATAGCCCCGCCTACATGAATTTTATAGTCGTTTATCCGTTTTCCTACCCTAAACCAAAAATAGAGCCAAAAAATTGCAGTTTTCTTGTTTGAATATGAATAGGGAATGGATTATATACTCTCATTGTACCCTGATTAGGTCAATTAGATGAATGAACATTCTTTAAAGTATCTTCTTTTACTTTCAACAGAGGAAAGAAACTCATAAGGGTTTAAAACAAGTAAGGGGTGAGTACAAAATGACAGGATTTTCAGTTTTGGAGCCTCTTAGAGCCCTACCGCTGTCAAAATCATATGTATTATTCCATATGGGACTGTGATGACTGTGATAATAATGAAAAGTTTATAAAAGTGACTTTTTTAATGGTCTGAAGTGATAAATTGTCTGGATTGGTGTTTTAAATTACTGTACAAACCCATGTTAATAAACTGCCAGTACTTTTTTGTTATTATTATTGATATATTTTATCCAAAATATCATTCAAACTGCTAAAATGTCGATAAAGTCACTCTACAGAGTTGAATTTTCAACATCCAAAGTCGACAGAGCAGAGATAAAAGTCCCATAATGCAATTGACAACTGTAAATAAACCCTGTAAATCACAAAACACAGAGCCTGTTAATTAAGGGATATGATTTACAGTGCGTAATCAAAGATGTAAATATGCAGTTGCGTAGTTTGAGAGCGGTTGTATTTTAATATGCATCAGCAACACTTCATATCTTCAGGCCAGATTTATCGAGCTGAAATAATGGTCAAAGGCATGCAGATAGTGCCGGAGGGATGCTTCCATTAAGAAAAACCAATTAAATTTCCTCTTAATTTGTCCATTCATTCCTCTAATTACAGCATGTTAACTAAATCTGCATAATTAGACTTTCACTGATCTGTGCTGCCTGACTGACATTTATGTCACCATAACAAATTCGCAATTAGGGACGCATGCTGCAAAAAACCTCAGCCCTTATGACTTCATTAAGAGTAAGGAGAGTCACGGTCATGTGTGATGGAAAGAGTTTGAGTCATGCTGGAGTAACATGTGCAGAAACACACTCCATTATTACTTTTAGACTGACTAAATCTCAGAATAGTCTCTGAACATGTTTTCTGCTGCACGTTTAGAGCTAAAATGGACATGAAATCAACATGTATGCTTCCTTATTTATGGGACGATCCGTTTTTTTAGGGTGGAGCTATCAGCATTTAAGGTGGAGTTATTAGTCATTTAAGGTGGAGCTATTAGTCATTTAGGGTGGAGCTATTAGTCCTTTAAGGTGGAGCTATCAGCATTTAAGGTGGAGTTATTAGTCATTTAAGGTGGAGCTATTAGTCATTTAGGGTGGAGCTATTTGTTCTTTAGGGTGAAGCTATCAGCATTTATGGTGGAGTTATTAGTCCTTTAGGGTGGAGCTATCAGCATTTATGGTGGAGTTATTAGTCCTTTAGGGTGGAGCTATCAGCATTTATAGTGGAGTTATGAGTCATTTAGGGTGGAGCTATTAGTCCTTTAGGGTGGAGCTATCAGTCCTTTAGGGTGGAGCTATCAGCATTTAAGGTGGAGTTATTAGTCATTTAAGTTGGATATATTAGTCATTTAGGGTGGAGCTATTTGTTCTTTAGGGTGAAGCTATCAGCATTTATGGTGGAGTTATTAGTCCTTTAGGGTGGAGCTATCAGCATTTATGGTGGAGTTATGAGTCCTATAGGGTGGAGCTATTAGTCCTTTAGGGTGGAGCTATCAGCATTTATGGTGGAGTTATTAGTCCTTTAGGGTGGAGCTATCAGCATTTATGGTGGAGTTATTAGTCATTTAAGGTGGAGCTATTAGTCATTTAGGGTAGAGCTATCAGTCCTTTAGGGTGGAGCTATCAGCATTTATGGTGGAGTTATTAGTCCTTTAGGGTGGAGCTATCAGCATTTATGGTGGAGTTATTAGTCATTTAAGGTGGAGCTATTAGTCATTTAGGGTAGAGCTATCAGTCCTTTAGGGTGGAGCTATCAGCATTTACAGTGAAGTTATTAGTCAGTTAAGGTGGAGCTATTAGTCATTTAGGGTGGAGCTATTAGTCCTTTAGGGTGGAGCTATTAGTCATTTAGGGTGGAGCTATCAGTCCTTTAGGGTGGAGCTATCAGTCTTTTAGGGTGGAGCTATCAGCATTTACGGTGGAGTTATTAGTAATTTAGGGTGGAGCTATCAGTCCTTCATGGTGGAGCTATCAGCAGTTACGGTGGACATATTAGTCCTTTAGGGTGGAGTGATCTTTTTTTCTTAGGGTGGAGCTATCAGCATTTACTGTGGAGTTATTAGTCAAATTGGGTGGAGCTATCAGTCCTTTAGGGTGGAGCTTTCAGTCCTTTAGGGTGGAGCTATCAGCATTTACAGCAGAGTTATTAGTCGTTTAGGGCGGGTCTATCAGTTCTTTGGGGCTGAGCTATCAGTCCTCTAGGGTGGAGTGATCGGTTTTTAGGGTGGAGCTATCAGTCCTTTAGGGTGGAGCTATCAGCATTTACGGTAGAGTTATTAGTCATTTAGGGTGGAGCTATCAGTCCTTCAGGGTGGATCTATCAGCATTTACGGTGGAGTTAATAGTCATTTAGGGTGGAGCTATCAGTTTTTTAGGGTGGAGGTATCAGCCATTTACAGTGGAGGTATCAGTCCTTTAGGGTGGAGTGATCTTTTTTTCTTAGGCTGGAGCTATCAGCATTTACAAAGGAGTTATTAGTCAATTAGGGTGGAGCTATCAGTCCTTTAGGGCGAAGCTATCAGCATTTACGGTGGAGTTATTAGTCATTTAGGGTGGAACTATTAGTCCTTTAGGGTGGAGCTATTAGTCATTTAGGGTGGAGCTATTAGTCCTTTAGGGTAGAGCTATTAGTCATTTAGGGTGGAGCTATTTGTTCTTTAGGGTGGAGCTATTAGTCATTTAGGGTGGAGCTATTAGTCCTTTAGGGTGAAGCTATCAGTCCTTTAGGGTGGAGCTATCAGCATTTACGGTGGAGTTATTAGTCCTTTAGGGTGGAGCTATTAGTCTTTTAGGGTGGAGCTATTAGTCCTTAAGGGGGAGTTATGAGTCATTTAGGGTGGAGCTATCAGTCCTTTAGGGTGGAGCTATCAGTCCTTTAGGGTGGAGCTATCAGCATTTAAGGTGGAGCTATTAGTCCTTTAGGGTGGAGCTATTAGTCCTTTAGGGTGAAGCTATCAGTCCTTTAGGGTGGAGCTATCAGCATTTACGTTGGAGTTATTAGTCATTTAGGGTGGAGCTATTAGTCCTTTAGGGTGGAGCTATTAGTCCTTAAGGGTGGAACTATTAGTCCTTTAGGGTGGAGCTATCAGCATTTACGGTGGAGTTATTAGTCCTTTAGGGTGGAGCTATTAGTCATTTACGGTGGAGTTATCAGTCCTTTAGGGTGGAGCTATTAGTCCTTAAGGGTGGAACTATTAGTCCTTTAGGGTGGAGCTATCAGCATTTACGGTGGAGTTATTAGTCCTTTAGGGTGGAGCTATTAGTCATTTAGGGTGGAACTATAAGTCCTTTAGGGTGGAGCTATTAGTCCTTTAGGGTGAAGCTATCAGTCCTTTAGGGTGGAGCTATCAGCATTTACGGTGGAGTTATTAGTCTTTTAGGGTGGAGCTATCAGTCCTTTAGGGTGGAGCTATTAGTCCTTAAGGGTGGAACTATTAGTCCTTTAGGGTGGAGCTATCAGCATTTACGGTGGAGTTATTAGTCCTTTAGGGTGGAGCTATTAGTCATTTAGGGTGGAACTAAAAGTCCTTTAGGGTGGAGCTATTAGTCCTTTAGGGTGGAGCTATTAGTCTTTTAGGGTGGAGCTATTAGTCCTTTAGGGTGGAGTTATGAGTCATTTAGGGTGGAGCTATCAGTCCTTTAGGGTGGAGCTATCAGTCCTTTAGGGTGGAGCTATCAGCATTTACGGTGGAGTTATTAGTCCTTTAGGGTGGAGCTATTAGTCTTTTAGGGTGGAGCTATTAGTCCTTTAGGGTGGAGTTATGAGTCATTTAGGGTGGAGCTATCAGTCCTTAAGGGTGGAGCTATCAGTCCTTTAGGGTGGAGCTATCAGCATTTACGGTGGAGTTATTAGTCCTTTAGGGTGGAGCTATTAGTCTTTTAGGGTGGAGCTATTAGTCCTTAAGGGGGAGTTATGAGTCATTTAGGGTGGAGCTATCAGTCCTTTAGGGTGGAGCTATCAGTCCTTTAGGGTGGAGCTATCAGCATTTAAGGTGGAGCTATTAGTCCTTTAGGGTGGAGCTATTAGTCTTTTAGGGTGGAGCTATTAGTCCTTTAGGGTGGAGTTATGAGTCATTCAGGGTGGAGCTATCAGTCCTTTAGGGTGGAGCTATCAGTCCTTTAGGGTGGAGCTATCAGCATTTACGGTGGAGTTATTAGTCCTTTAGGGTGGAGCTATTAGTCTTTTAGGGTGGAGCTATTAGTCCTTTAGGGTGGAGCTATTAGTCCTTTAGGGTGAAGCTATCAGTCCTTTAGGGTGGAGCTATCAGCATTTACGGTGGAGTTATTAGTCTTTTAGGGTGGAGCTATCAGTCCTTTAGGGTGGAGCTATTAGTCCTTAAGGGTGGAACTATTAGTCCTTTAGGGTGGAGCTATTAGTCCTTTAGGGTGGAGCTATTAGTCTTTTAGGGTGGAGCTATTAGTCCTTTAGGGTGGAGTTATGAGTCATTTAGGGTGGAGCTATCAGTCCTTTAGGGTGGAGCTATCAGCATTTACGGTGGAGTTATTAGTCCTTTAGGGTGGAGCTATTAGTCTTTTAGGGTGGAGCTATTAGTCCTTTAGGGTGGAGTTATGAGTCATTTAGGGTGGAGCTATCAGTCCTTAAGGGTGGAGCTATCAGTCCTTTAGGGTGGAGCTATCAGCATTTACGGTGGAGTTATTAGTCCTTTAGGGTGGAGCTATTAGTCTTTTAGGGTGGAGCTATTAGTCCTTAAGGGGGAGTTATGAGTCATTTAGGGTGGAGCTATCAGTCCTTTAGGGTGAAGCTATCAGTCCTTTAGGGTGGAGCTATCAGCATTTACGGTGGAGTTATTAGTCCTTTAGGGTGGAGCTATTAGTCATTTAGGGTGGAACTAAAAGTCCTTTAGGGTGGAGCTATTAGTCCTTTAGGGTGGAGCTATTAGTCTTTTAGGGTGGAGCTATTAGTCCTTTAGGGTGGAGTTATGAGTCATTTAGGGTGGAGCTATCAGTCCTTTAGGGTGGAGCTATCAGCATTTACGGTGGAGTTATTAGTCCTTTAGGGTGGAGCTATTAGTCTTTTAGGGTGGAGCTATTAGTCCTTTAGGGTGGAGTTATGAGTCATTTAGGGTGGAGCTATCAGTCCTTAAGGGTGGAGCTATCAGTCCTTTAGGGTGGAGCTATCAGCATTTACGGTGGAGTTATTAGTCCTTTAGGGTGGAGCTATTAGTCTTTTAGGGTGGAGCTATTAGTCCTTAAGGGGGAGTTATGAGTCATTTAGGGTGGAGCTATCAGTCCTTTAGGGTGAAGCTATCAGTCCTTTAGGGTGGAGCTATCAGCATTTACGGTGGAGTTATTAGTCCTTTAGGGTGAAGCTATCAGTCCTTTAGGGTGGAGCTATCAGCATTTACGTTGGAGTTATTAGTCATTTAGGGTGGAGCTATTAGTCCTTTAGGGTGGAGCTATTAGTCCTTAAGGGTGGAACTATTAGTCCTTTAAGGTGGAGCTATCAGCATTTACGGTGGAGTTATTAGTCCTTTAGGGTGGAGCTATTAGTCATTTACGGTGGAGTTATCAGTCCTTTAGGGTGGAGCTATTAGTCCTTAAGGGTGGAACTATTAGTCCTTTAGGGTGGAGCTATCAGCATTTACGGTGGAGTTATTATTCCTTTAGGGTGGAGCTATTAGTCATTTAGGGTGGAACTATAAGTCCTTTAGGGTGGAGCTATTAGTCCTTTAGGGTGAAGCTATCAGTCCTTTAGGGTGGAGCTATCAGCATTTACGGTGGAGTTATTAGTCTTTTAGGGTGGAGCTATCAGTCCTTTAGGGTGAAGCTATCAGTCCTTTAGGGTGGAGCTATCAGCATTTACGGTGGAGTTATTAGTCATTTAGGGTGGAGCTATTAGTCCTTAAGGGTGGAGCTATTAGTCCTTAAGGGTGGAACTATTAGTCCTTTAGGGTGGAGCTATCAGCATTTACGGTGGAGTTATTAGTCCTTTAGGGTGGAGCTATTAGTCATTTACGGTGGAGCTATTAGTCCTTTAGGTTGGAGCTATTAGTCATTTAGGGTGGAGCTATCAATCCTTTATGGTGGAGCTGTCAGCATTTATGGTGGAGTTATTAGTCCTTTAGGGTGGAGCTATTAGTCATTTAGGGTGGAGCTATCAGTCCTTTAGGGTGGAGCTATTAGTCATTTAGGGTGGAGCTATTAGTCCTTTAGGGTGGAGCTATTAGTCATTTAGGGTGGAGCTATTAGTCCTTTAGGGTGGAGCTATTAGTCCTTTAGGGTGGAGCTATTAGTTCTTTAGAGTGAAGCTATCAGTCCTTTAGGGTGAAGCTATCAGCATTTACGGTGGAGTTATTAGTCAATTAGGATGGAGCTATCAGTCCTTTAGGGCGGAGCTATAAGCATTTATGGTGGAGCTATTAGTCCTTTAGGGTGGAACTATTAGTCCTTTAGGGTGGAGCTATTAGTCATTTACCGTGGAGTTATTAGTCCTTTAGGGTGGAGCTATTAGTCATTTAGGGTGGAACTATTAGTCCTTTAGGGTGGAGCTATTAGTCATTTACGATGGAGTTATTAGTCCTTTAGGGTGGAGCTATTAGTCATTTAGGGTGGAGCTATCAGTCCTTTAGGGTGGAGCTATTAGTCATTTAGGGTGGAGCTATTAGTCCTTAAGGGTGGAGCTATTAGTCCTTTAGGGTGGAGCTATTAGTTCTTTAGAGTGAAGCTATCAGTCCTTTAGGGTGGAGCTATCAGCATTTATGGTGGAGTTATTAGTCCTTTAGGGTGGAGCTATTAGTCCTTTAGGGTGGAGCTATTAGTCATTTAGGGTGGAGCTATTAGTCCTTTAGGGTGGAGCTATTTGTCATTTAGGGTGGAGCTATTAGTCCTTTAGGGTGGAGCTATTAGTCCTTTAGGGTGGAGCTATTAGTTCTTTAGGGTGGAGCTATCAGTCTTTTAGGGTGGAGCTATCAGCATTTACGGTGGAGTTATTAGTCAATTAGGATGGAGCTATCAGTCCTTTAGGGCGGAGCTATAAGCATTTATGGTGGAGCTATTAGTCCTTTAGGGTGGAACTATTAGTCCTTTAGGGTGGAGCTATTAGTCATTTACCGTGGAGTTATTAGTCCTTTAGGGTGGAGCTATTAGTCATTTAGGGTGGAACTATTAGTCCTTTAGGGTGGAGCTATTAGTCATTTACGATGGAGTTATTAGTCCTTTAGGGTGGAGCTATTAGTCATTTAGGGTGGAGCTATCAGTCCTTTAGGGTGGAGCTATTAGTCATTTAGGGTGGAGCTATTAGTCCTTAAGGGTGGAGCTATTAGTCCTTTAGGGTGGAGCTATTAGTTCTTTAGAGTGAAGCTATCAGTCCTTTAGGGTGGAGCTATCAGCATTTATGGTGGAGTTATTAGTCCTTTAGGGTGGAGCTATTAGTCCTTTAGGGTGGAGCTATTAGTCATTTAGGGTGGAGCTATTAGTCCTTTAGGGTGGAGCTATTTGTCATTTAGGGTGGAGCTATTAGTCCTTTAGGGTGGAGCTATTAGTCCTTTAGGGTGGAGCTATTAGTTCTTTAGGGTGGAGCTATCAGTCTTTTAGGGTGGAGATATCAGCATTTACGGTGGAGTTATTAGTAATTTAGGGTGGACATATCAATCCTTTAGGGTGGAGCTATCAGCATTTACGGTGGACATATCAGTCCTTTAGGGTGGAGTGATCTTTTTTTCTTAGGGTGGAGCTATCAGCATTTACTGTGGAGTCATTAGTCAGTTTGGGTGGAGCTATCAGTCCTTTAGGGCGGAGCTATCAGCATTTATGGTGGAGTTATTAGTCAATTTGGGTGGAGCTATCAGTCCATTAGGGTGGAGCTATCAGTCCATTAGGGTGGAGCTTTCAGTCCTTTAGGGTGGAGCTATCAGCATTTACAGCAGAGTTATTAGTCATTTAGGGTGGGTCATCAGTCCTTTGGCGTGGAGCTATCAGTAATTTAGGGTGGAGCTATCAGCATTTACAGTGAAGTTATTAGTCATTTAGGGCGGGTCTGTCTGTTCTTTAGGGTGGAGCTATTAGTATTTATAGTGGATTTACTAGTCATTTAGGGTGGAGCTATCAGTGCTTTAGGGTGGAGCTACCAGCATTTACAGCGGAGTTTTTAGTCATTTAGGGTGGGTCTATCAGTTCTTTGGGGCGGAGCTATCAGTCATTTAGGGTGGAGCTATCAGCATTTACAGCAGAGTTATCAGTCATTTAGGGTGGAGCTATCAGCATTTACAGCAGAGTTATTAGTCATTTAGGGTGGGTCATCAGTCCTTTGGCGTGGAGCTATCAGTAATTTAGGGTGGAGCTATCAGCATTTACAGTGAAGTTATTAGTCATTTAGGGCGGGTCTGTCTGTTCTTTAGGGTGGAGCTATTAGTATTTATAGTGGATTTACTAGTCATTTAGGGTGGAGCTATCAGTGCTTTAGGGTGGAGCTACCAGCATTTACAGCGGAGTTTTTAGTCATTTAGGGTGGGTCTATCAGTTCTTTGGGGCGGAGCTATCAGTCATTTAGGGTGGAGCTATCAGCATTTACAGCAGAGTTATCAGTCATTTAGGGTGGAGCTATCAGCATTTACAGTGGAGTTATGAGTCATTTAGGGTGGGTCTATCAGTTCTTTGGGGCGAAGCTATCAGTCCTTTAGGGTGGAGCTATCAGCATTTACAGCGGAGTTATCAGTCATTTAGTCACGTGACTCGCTGTGTGCTTGCGGCATTCTGGAAAAGTTTAGATGCTGTCAACTAGGTGCACCTGGAATATGCGTACATTGCAAGCCGTGCTCCTCCATTGGAAACATATGTACGGCCCCTTAAAAGTCCTTTAGGGGCAGGGTTTCTTTAGCTGAGACATAAACACATTTGAACTTACTAACGTAAATATGTTAATTTATTACAACACTTATAAAGGATGAAGGGAACACATTTTCAGTTTCAGTACATGGTGTAGCTACAGCAGTGTCCAGATTTGAAAAGGAAAATTTGGAGATGCTAATGGTCTAATCGGATTCAATGATTTATGCTAAGCTAAGCTAAAAGTGTTGACTGAATGGATTACAAAATGGCAAAACTCAATGTTTAGCCCTAGAGGAGTTGTAAAATCAGCCTATTTTCAAATAAAGTGGAGCCTTCCTTTAAATAATGATCCGTAAGTGCCAAAAGAGTTTAAAACATGGCCCATTCTACAGCATGTGCGAAAAGATGTCTAGCAGGTTATCCAGCCTTTTGTCATAAACATCATATATAAGGCAGATCACAGCTTATTCAATTCAATTATTCAAAAGCAGACTGAGAAAAACACACCAAAGGGTGACTATTGCACAGAAAAACACCATAAAGATAACACAAACTTTTCTAAAATACTAGTGTTTATAAAATACTAGTATTTCTGAACCTTACACCAGCTCTTACAGCTCTTTTACACACAGAAATATAATTTTTGGGGGGTATTGTGGAAACTCTAGCACCCTCTAGTGGTCGGGTCCACGGTTGAACGCATTTCCTGGTAAAACCCGGAAACCAGAACATACTGTAAAATCAAGATGGACGGTTCATCCAAAAATAAAACATCCTGTCATCATTTACTCATCCTCCACTTGTTCCAAACCTGTTGAAGTTTCTGTCTTCCGTTTAAGATATTATGAAGAATGTTGGGGGAAAAAAGCAACCATTGACTTCCATATATTTTTTGTCCTACTATTGATGTCAATGTCTGCTTTTTCCCCAACATTCTTCATAATATCTTCTTTTGTGTTCAATTGAAGAGTTGAAAGTTATAATTTTTGGGTGAACTATTTCAATAAAGAACAAAAAAATTGTGAAAAATTGCTGTTTACAGCTGAATTTTAGCATTTTTAAATCCTTTCATCCGATTTCTGGCTCTGGCAAGAGCACTTTTAGCTTAGCTTAGCATAAATCATTAAATCGGATTAGACCATTAGCATCTCACTCAAAAACAGTTTTTAAAAACGCTTTGATAATTCTATAATCTTGATCATTCATTCATTCTCTTTTCGGCTTAGTCCCTTTATTAATCAGGGGTCGCCACAGCGGAATGAACCGCCAACTTATCCAGCATATTTTTTACGCAGCGGATGCCCTTCCAGCCGCAACCCATCACTGGGAATATCTTGATAATTAATAATGATAATTAAGTCGCTGTTTTCTAGGCTGATATGGCTCGTACTGGAGTAATAATCAAGGAACTTTGCTACGATGTCTGCAGCAGGCCCAATAGTATTACGTAGCGCTGTTACCCATATGGGGACTATTTTCAGATGCTGCGTGATATCGTTTCACCTGCTGATTCAATGATTTATTAAAATGTTCACGCAGCATCTGAAAATAGTCCAGGGTTAGATGATAAATAGGGATAAATCGGGGACTAAAGCCAAAGAAATTCAAGTGAGTGAGTGAAAATAGTTCGTAGCTATCTTCGTAAAAGCGCCGCATAATATAAATGTGCCATAATATAAAAGTTCCTTGATTATTACACCAATATATGAGCGTATACTCAGCAACTTTTCATTTTCACGAAGAGTCCAGCTTAAAATGTCAACTATTTTTGACATTTTTTGAGCAAGATGCTAACGGTCTAATCCGATTCAATGATTTATGCTAAGCTAAGCTAAAAGTGCTCCCACCAAACCCAGAGATTAGCTGAATGGTTTCAGAAATGGTCAAATTCAAGTTTTAACTCTTGAGGAGTTGTAGAATCAGCTTGTTTCCCCTAAAAATGGATCGCTCCTTTGTAAAATAGTAACAATATTTAGTTTGTTGTGATTTGAAATGACGGCCAGTTTGGTTTGATGGCTACTGACCTCTGTGGCCTCAGCTTTGCTTCCATCCAGCTGGTCAGGCTGTCCTGCGCCTAGCAAGCACCTGCTCCAGAGCTGCACAGAGGTGTGGGATCCTCAACACAATCTCACAGCAATTCGTAACTTTTTGATTTAGTGGCTAATTTGTACGAATTCGTACGATCTAATTCGTACAATTTAGTACGATTTGCTCATCCGCCAATGACGGTTGGGTTTAGGGGTGGGGTTAGGTGCCACGCCTCCTTTTTAAAATCATACAATTTCGTACAACTTAACTCGTACGAATTCGTACGAATTAGATATTAAACTGTCAAAACGTAAAATACGTTTTCAGCTTTCTTCAAAGCATGGGCGTTGCTAAGCCTATTTTTTGGGAGGCTGTAGCCCCCACTATATTTCTACTCAGCCCCCCTAAAACTTTTGCGATTAGCTCATAAACTACACTATATTATCGTCTCAGTCTCCTTTAAATTTGATATGAAAACAGCAGAAGAATTCGGCTCCTCCCCTTCTTTTCATTTGATCTGCAGACCACGGCTGTGCAGGGTGAGAGAAGGTGTGTGTTTATCGATAGTTATAGTATCTGCTTATTAGCACTTGTACCCCAATGTCATGCCATCGGGTTTCCCATCTACTGTTTCATTGGTGCTCGCCTCATAATCACAGCTGTTTCCTCCAGCGAAAAGGTAGCTCTTATGGAACAGGTCGCCATTTTAATTTCAAAATGAACTACCATTATAAAACATGTTTAGTATTAGCGCATGTGCACTATATCATACAGTCTTGCACAGAAAGGATTAAAAACAGTAACAAAACACTTAGTCAATGTACTCATTTTAACTGTCAGAGTCACTGACAGACAGAAACATCATGTGTTGTCTTGTATTAAAGAAAATGCACATTTATTATTGTGATTCAGATCATGAAGGTTTAATTAGAAAAGTGGCAGTCTTATTTATTTAATACATGGAAACAAACAATGCACTTAAATATAGAAAGTGTTTTTCACTACGGTAAACAGCTGTGTTGAGCACCTATATATATATATACACATATATAGATATATACACATATATAGATATATACACACATATAGATATATAGATATATACACACATATAGATATATAGATATATACACATATATAGATATATAGATATATACACATATATAGATATATACACACATATAGATATATACACATAGATATATAGATATATACACATAGATATATAGATATATAAATATATACACATATATAGATATATACACATATATAGATACATACACATATATAGATATATACACATATATAGATATATAGATATATACACATATATAGATAAATACACATATAGATATATAGATATATACACATATATAGATATATACACAAATATAGATATATAGATAAATACACATATATAGATACATACACATATATAGATACATACACATATATAGATATATACACATATATAGATAAATACACATATATAGATATATAGATACATACACATATATAGATATATACACACACACACACATATATATATATATATATATATATATATATATATATATATATATATATATATATATATATATATATATATATATATATATACACACATATATAGATATATACACATATATAGATATATAGATATATACACATATATAGATATATAGATAAATACACATATAGATATATACACATATATAGATATATACACATATATAGATATATACACATATATAGATATATAGATATATACACATATATAGATATATACACATATATAGATATATACACATATATAGATATATACACATATATAGATATATAGATAAATACACATATATAGATATATAGATAAATACACATATATAGATATATAGATACATACACATATATAGATATATACACATATATAGATATATACACATATATAGATATATAGATACATACACATATATAGATACATACACATATATAGATATATACACATATATAGATATATACACATATATAGATATATAGATATATACACATATATAGATATATACACACATATAGATATATAGATATATACACATATATAGATATATACACATATATAGATATATAGATACATACACATATATAGATATATACACATATATAGATATATACACATATGTAGATATAGAGATATATACACATATATAGATATATACACATATATAGATATATAGATATATACACATATATAGATATATAGATAAATACACATATATAGATATATAGATACATACACATATATAGATATATATAAACATATATAGATATATACACATATATATATACACGCACGCACACACATATATATATATATATATATAGTGTTTTTTGTTTTTTTTTACCTCAGGAGCTGAACCTCCCTAAAATGAAAATCCTATAATCGCCCCTGTTTCAAAGTATCTTCTTTTGTGTCCAACAGAAGAAAGACACTCATATAGGTTTGGAAACACTTGAGGGAGTGTAAATCCAGTCAATTTTCATTTGTTGGTGATTTATCCCATTGAGGGCATTTGGGATTGTGTAACTATCCACTGTAAGCCTACAGTTTAACTCTTGACCTTACAGCACCCTACAGCCTTAACTATACTTATAAGCTCATAATTCATTACTCAAATATTACATCTTTAAATGAGTGCATTTAACTATAGTTTTAACAGTTCACACTAAAATGTACGCACCCTGATGGAGGCATGGGACGATAACCGTTTTCAAGGTTTACCGCGGTTTGAAAAAGTCAAGGTTTTAAAATCGTCAACATTTTTTGCAATACTGTTGTAAGATTTCTTATTTATATATATATATATATTGGACAACATGATGGGGAAAAAAATCTGTTTTTGAAACTAATGAAGACAGCAGATTGCATTCGAAAGATTTAGTCTGACATGTTTACTGCTCCAAAATATTGTAAATGTTTCTTAAAATAAAATATATTGTGTTTAAAAGGGGGAAAAGGCTTTTGTTTTTTACCCAGACATTTAAAAAGAATAAATTTTACAGCAGTAATCACATGATACCGTGATACCGTGATCTTTTTATCCAAGGTTATCACACCATCTGAATCTCATGCCTGAAGTGGTTCCAAACCATTTGAGTTTCTGTATTCTGTTGAACACAAAAGAAGATATTTAGAAGAATGCTGAAAACCTGTAACAAAACACTTCCATAGCAGGAAAAACAAATACCGTGAAATCAATGGTTACACGTTTTTGACATTCTTCAAAATGTCTTTCTTTTGTTTTCAACTTAAGAAAGAAACTCAAACAGTTTTGGAACCAGAGAAGGATGATTTCAGTTTTAGGTGAACTATCCCTTTATCCGTGCTCCATTTTAAGACTGCATTTCCCACAGACACACATGTGCACATGCGCAGTGTGAGGCTGATGCCGGTACTCTGCGCGCACGCGCAGAGCGCTGCTCTTCGCCCATGCGCGGTGTGAGACGCGTATGTAACATGGCGGTGTGAGCGCGCGGCCTGGTTCTATGTGCATGAGATTCCCGCGGTCATCATTCAAACAATCTAATCAGTGTGTGTGACGCGAACGGTTGGCGGGAAACGGTGTAAGGTAATTATAAAACTTTACCAAACGGCTGTTTATTTCACGCTGATCATTGTGATATGACGTTCATGTTTACTCAAAAAGAACCAGCCCGTCATTATCACATTTAAAGGCTAATGTTCGAGTAAACGCTTTATTTAAACATATACGCACACTGAACATACATAAAACGCGATTACAGGAAGAAATTTAGTAGTGAAAGTCAAATAATTGTCTAATATTCATCTGCCGGTGTTTTGCGCAACCTCACAGCTCATTCAATCGAAATGTGCCTCAGAGATTCATTTTAGCGGGTCATGTTATTGTCATCCGATCACACTTTAGCATCATTTAAATTATTTTGGGTTATCCTGAGGTGTATTTGAACGTCGTCTTCTCTTTAATAAGTAAATTGTGATGATATGGTATGGTTGACAGCACAATATAACTAAGCAAGTCCTCTTCCTGGGTCAGGAACAATAATATGAACCTTGACCGCTTAGCTAAACAAACCCAACTTGTAGACTCGAACTAACCGTTTATTTAACCGTTAAACTTGTTATCGTTTGAAATCTGTAGTTCAACCTGGAAAAATGTTTACTTAAACAAGTTTCTTAATACATTTACAGCATTATGTGGCTTTTCTCACTTTGTTCCTTTTCCAAGTGTATTAGTTTAGTTTCGTTTGAAATCGGAAGAGAAAGTTTCAATATATTTGTCTTTTTAAAGGAATATTTAGCCCAAAAATGACAATTCTGCCATCATTTACTCATCCTACGCATGACACAACATGTCTTGAGTTTCTTTCTTCTGTTGAACACAAAAGAAGATCTTTTGAGGAATGTTGGAAACCGTTGACTTGCATAGTATTTGTTTTTCCTACTATGGAAGTCAATGCTTTCAGCTTTCTTCAAAATATCTTCTTTTGTGTTCAACCGTAGAAACTCGTAAAGGTTTGAGAGCACTTGAGGGTGAGTATATATTCATTTTGGTGTGAACTACCACTACTTTAATATTACTTGACTAAATGACTATCATGTTTGTATTTGGCAGTTGAGCTGTGATGGCCAAGCGGATTGCAGAAAAAGAGTTGACAGACAGGAACTGGGATCAGGAGGATGAAGGAGAAGAGGTGCGCCACTTTCCAGCATCAATTTCATTGTCAAATGTCTTTACGTTCCCAGTGGAAACACTCTTATCCAAACTATCCATCTAACATAACGCTTAACGTTACAGTTTGCCATAAAATAAGCAAATAAAGGCTGGGTAAATTGAATTGTCATAAATCTACCGTGATTTACCCAGCCTATATTTGCTTCAAAATGTCTGAGTTTCTATCTTCTGTTGAATACAAAACAAGATATTTTGAAGAATGCTGGAAAACAGCCTTTGACTTCTTTTTAGATTTAAATTAAAGACTTACAAACGAGTCCAAATATATTAAATAATGTTCAATTACTTACATCAATCGTTTCGATTGACAAGGCTATGTGTGTGGAGGGATATCTAACTTATTTTAGGCTAGTTTGTTTAATCAGTGCATTACCTATTGTTTCTTTTGTTCATTTATTTTCCGTAGTGTTTTATTGTATAATGATTCACACAAAATATGAGTGTGTTTCTTTATCATTTTCAATAAATAGAACAAATTAGTGATAATGAAAACCTCACTACTTTTAATCCGCATAGTTTTGAAACATTAATATCCTCATAATGTCCTCAAAAGCAGTCGCTATTGGTAGAATCTCTCACTGTTGTTGTCGTTGTTTTAAGGTAACATCTGAATGCGGACTCAGCACAACGCTAGTTCAGTTTCTATGATTGCTATTCCTGACAACATGAAGTTAATCATCAAAATTAAGGTCTTTGCACACTAAAGTCCGAAATGTTTGTTTTATTTAGTATTTATATCCTCAATTTTACAGCGTACACACAAACCTTGCACTCAGATTAATTAATTTGACAAAAAAACGCTCAACTTTTTGGGGTCGGTTCAATCAATAATGCTTCGTTCTCCTTTATCTCCTTCAAAATAGATAAAGAAAGCCAAATAAATTTGGTGTTTATCCAATCCACCGCATGGAGAGGAATAAGAGTTCAGCTCCGGTGCAGAATTATCCTCAAATGCAAAGTTTATTTCAGGAAATGAGTGTAGTTTTGATACTTGTGATGCTGCAGCCACGTTTCAGTCTGTTAATGAATACTGAACGGAGACTGACAGGATGTCAAAGGTATGGGACATACCAAACAGCAGCAGGGGGAAACCGTGGTGGGCGCTAAATCCAGCATACAATATACTACAGCAGTGGATCACAACTGTCATGTCCGCCAGTTTCTGTCATATTACTTTGGTTGCCATAAACTGGTCTGTGCTGCAAGTGACGGCATTCTTGATTTTGGCTTTCGCTTGTACGGTGGCCGTCAAAACACCTCTCAAAGCGCTTTTAGGATGTGAAATACTTTTTAAAAATCAGACCTATTCTGAACCTTTTTAAATGACTGAAGTTTCAGAGGCAGTGTGTCAATACGAGGAACACAACTCTGAGTTTAGATGTGAACATTTCAGATTCAGTGTGCAGTAACCTTTAATATCCTCAAGCACTTCAGTTTCAGTTTTGTATTTTTATGTAGATATTTGTTACACATTTAGGCCCAATCCCAATTCTACCCTTTAGCCCTTCTCTTTACCCCTACTCCTCGTTTTGCGTGTTCACATGAAGGGGAAGGCGTGTCCCAATTCTCTTTAGCTTGAAGGCGTCGTGCCAAGGGGAAAGGCTAGATAGCCCTTGAAATGGAAATTTTCCAGGATCACACTAGAAACTAATGGCTCGTTTCCACGGACTGGTATGGTACGGGTCACCTTTATCAGGCTTGCGTTTTCACTAACAAGACAGTGCGAAACAGCCTACTGTAACGTCTGTAATTATATTAAATAACTAAATAAATGAACATATATAAACACATACAGCCCCTTACAGTCTCCGATATGTTACCAACTACAGAAGAACTACACACAGCAGACATTTCGTCGGAATTTAGGTTCGAAACAACACAATATATAGCCTACAGTCAGTGTAAACCTCTTATCTGTGTCTGTAATCTTCAGCAGCACATGTAGCCTCTGTTAGAGAGTAATTCCATCATTCTGAGTTCATATAAGTCCAAAAGGTGATAATAACAATAATAGTTAAACAAGGCAGTTTGTTCTCGTTCGTTCCGGCTTCTCCTTTGTTTTTTCACACTTCCCGATCCTGTCAGACACTGACAAACGCGAGAGTGTTTCAAAAGCACGTCAATAATCAAGCGCAGGTTATTATCATCAGCTCAAGAAGTTATTTCAGATATAATGTTAGACGCGCGGCGAGCGCAAGGAAGAAAGCGAAACCGCTCGCACTTCAGACTGCCTCGTAAAAAAACTATGCGGCACAGGGTAAATCTGCTCTACTCCATGGCTTTGTGGTTGTTTATCAAGACGACGACAAGGTTTGTTTGAGCCCAGATCGACCATGGCTCGTTATTATATGTATTTATAATTCCGCTGTAATCTCTCGGCTGTGCATTTCAAACATGGCGGGTTTTTTGTTTTCATTCTGGCTTGTTGCGTAAGCGAATGACGTATCTCTGTAAACCAATAGCGTTCAGCTGCGCGTCTAGCTCCGCCTTTTGGTACCCTTTCTCGTGTTTGGTACCCTCTCGAAAGGGTGCCGAAAAAGTGGTACGATTCGGTTCGGTACGCTTTTTGACAGTGGAAACGGCTATAAAAGCGTACCAAACCAAACTGAACCGTACCGTACTACTTTTTCGGCACCCTTTCGAAATACACCAATTCACCAATTCAGAATACACCAACTGCAATGGCAACATGGCTCCACACACAGTTCAGGAGATGCACAGTATTTTTTGGCATTAGTAAGATTTTTTTTACAACAAACAAGCATATGTTTTAAAACATTCATAACGGCGTTCGTGTTTTACCGTCATGCTTTTTTAAAAAAACTATAATTTTTTGCGCTCCCCTCACCGCCATCTCACGAAGTCCCTTTGGAAACTGCATTGTCCGACACTCATTACGAATATGGTCCCAACTTCGAAATCATTTCGGTCTCCAACGTCTTTCCTTGGTCAATTAACCATAACTCTGCATTTCCCCCTTCACTTAAAGAGCCCATATTATGGGTTTTTGAAAATGCCCTTCCATGTAGTGTGTAACACAGCTCTAAGTGAAGTGAAATATCCAGCTAAGGCTTAAATCTGTAAGTGTACAGTGTTTAAAACTATTGATTCATCTATAAAAGAGTCGACTCATAGTGCTTCAAACGAGTCGCCTTGATAACGAGTCATTAGGTGTTTCGCGATGACGCAGCCACGAAACACAAGCCTCGCCAGTAGTTACGCGCGCAAACCAGGGAGATTTGAAACCTGCGGCCCCGCCCACTAACACAGAAAAAACACTAGACACACACACAGACGCCGCCGGTCCAATGAAGTCACGCTGTGCTCAGATGGATAATATTGACAGTCTCTACCCAAAGATGAGTTGTTAACCTGGTACAGTACACGCGGTTACTCTTTATATTCTCTTATCACATGTAAGCCACGTTAAAAACGCGACGCGTGCCGCTTTGTTTACGGATTTAACGTTAAAGGCTTTTGTGAGCTCGCGTTCCACTGCCGTTTGTCGTTGCTATGGCGATCGATCGTAAGCTAGGAGACAGGAGACTCGTGTCACGTTCCCTAGTTCTTCTGAGGAGCGTTGTGTGTGTGTGTGTGTGTGTGAGAGAGAGAGAGAGAGAGAGAGAGAGAGAGAAAGAGAGAGACTCGCGTCGCTTTCCCCAGTTCTTCTGAGGAGCGTTGTGTGTGTGTGAGAGAGAGAGAGAGAGACTCGCGTCGCTTTCCCTAGTTTTTCTGAGGAGCGTTGTGTGTGTGTGTGTGTGTGTGTGTGAGAGAGAGAGAGGGAGAGAGAGAGAGACTCGCGTCGATCTCCCCAGTTCTTCTGAGGAGGGTTGTGTGTGTGTGAAAAAAGCCTTACACTATGAAGCGCGTGTGCACTGTGACTACTTTTATATAGTTGATTACCAGCTGGGCATTTCACTCTGTCTCGTGCTGAAGCCTGTCACTGTCGACCAATCGCAGCAGGCTGTCATCGGTCCAATCAGCGCAGATTAGCTTCGCGCTGAGGAGGGGGTTGGGAACAAATGAAACGCTGAACGATTCATATGGGAGTCGTTGGGATAATTAGGTAAAAATAAATGCAGATTATAAGACCATCAAAGTGTTTTATGACCTTGCATGCATATTAGACTGTTGTTGGAGACCCTTACAACCTAAATATGACCCTATTTCATGTATAATATGGGCTCTTTAATGATTAAGCATTTAATATTTGGCAGAGAGCAGGAATATCCACTGTCAGTGATATTTATATTGATAATATTTTTCCAAGCTTTTCACAATTAATACAAAAATCTTCTCCTCCTAGCACTCATTTCTGTAAATACTTTAACTTTGTTAAACTCATATCCAGATTTTCCCAACCTTCCACCAAAATCTCAACTTGACCAAATTTTTGAAGTACCCTTAGATAAAAAAGTACTGTCTACTCTATACACTCTACTACTCTATGAAACAACAGTGGGAGTCAGACCTCAATCTTACACTCCAGGACGATACGTGGGACCAGATTTTGTTGATTTTGGGACCACGACTTTGCCTCATCCAATTAATTTGTTCATCGAATACACTGGACAAAAGTGCGATTGGCAAAAATAACTCAAGACGTGGACCCTATGTGTGATCGTGTAACCAAGCACCTGCAGACTTAATACATACGTTTTGGCTTTGTCCATCAATCACTTCTTTTTGGCTATCAATTTTCAAGTGTTTCTCCTCAAGGATGCACATCGAACGTGCCCTCTTATTGCACTTTTTGGACTTTCTCCAAATATAGCAGGGTTATCGAGCTGTACTGCAAACGCCCTTGCATCTTTGACACCGTTAGCAAGACGATGTATTCTGTTATTACGGAAACAAAGTTTTGACAACTGGTTGCGAGATGCAATGAGTTTCATCCATTTGGAAAAAAATCAGGTTTACAATAAATAGCTTTTTCTGAAACATGGGACCCATTTAGGATTGTTTTCCTGAGCATGTCAGGATCTCTACAGACAGTCAATCTACATCTTAGGGCAGTTCAATTACAATGCAAACACAATTAGGTACTTTATAAATACCTGAGGATAAATTTTTTGTAATATTGGGTTATTAAAGTATATGTGTATTCTGTACGGATGTTTTATTTTTAAATTAATTATTATTTATTTAATTTACTTATTTGTTTTTATTTATTTTATTATTTTTTATTATCATTAGTATCATTATTATTCTCTTTTCTCTGTTGGATAAATGTAATTTCAACTTGTGTAGAGGGTTTGAAGCCTTTCCCATTCACACTGCTTCGAGGGCCAAGGGGTAGGGGTAAAACTATTGAATTGGGATTGGGCTTTACATGCTCTGTTTTTTGGCCAAATATTAACCAAGTGTAATTGTGTCTTCAGGCTGGAACGTTTTCAATTGCGAGTGATGATGTCATGAAAAACCGCGCCATCAAGAAGGCCAAGCGGCGTAACGTTGCAGAGGTAAAACCCTTCCTGTGCCCCAGCAGGCGTCCAGTTGTTTATTCAGAGTGATTATTGTTCGCTTCAATGCTGCTGTTTTGTCGCAGGGAGAGAGTGGAGGGGCTTTCAAAGCGTTTAAGGGGTTTTCTCTGGCTCCAGCCACAGCGACGGCTTCATTCTCTGGCTTCGGCAATGGTGCTGGCTTCAAACCCATGTCCAGCCTGACCAATGGCAGCGTGGCATCAGTGGCTCCGTCATTCACAGGTTTCAACGTTCCTGCGTCTGCTAAAACTAACAGTGGTACGTTTCTATCTCTCACTCATTTATGTATATATGGGTATGTGTATTTAGGAAGCAGCCCATCTCATCACACCAATTTGTTGTGTATTAGTAGAGAAAACTACACTTAGTTATTCATGAAGTAAGGGATAAAGTACATCCAGGAGGTTATCACAGAATAAAGCGCCACTGGATTATTGGCAGCTCGACACAAGCTGTAGCACTGTTAAATATGACTGAAGGGCTTTATTTTGTGTAAACAACCATCCTGGATGTACTTTATCCTGCTTATTACATGACTACTTGCCACAAAACTTAACAATTAGACACAAAACATTGCTCTGAGTCTTAATAGTTCAGTAATTTAACACCAAGCTGACAAAAACTAAAACAGCTGATGGAGTATACACTAACCTGCGCATTATTCAGACACAAGATGGCGCCAATGAGTCCAAAAACACAGCTGACAGAAACTAAAACAGCTGATGGAGTATACACTAACCTGCGCATTATTCAGACACGAGATGGCGCCATTGAGTCCAAAAACACAAAGCTGACAGAAACTAAAACAGCTGATGGAGTATACACTAACCTGCGCATTAATTAGACACGAGATGGCGACAAACAGTCAAAAACACAAAGCTGACAGAAACAGCTGATGGAGTATACACTAACCTGCGCATTATTCAGACACGAGATGGCGACAAACAGTCAAAAACACAAAGCTGACAGAAACAGCTGATGGAGTATACACTAACCTGCGCATTATTCAGACACAAGATGGCGCCAAACAGTCCAAAAACACAAAGCTGACAGAAACTAAAACAGCTGATGAAGTATACACTAACCTGCGCATTATTCAGACACAAGATGGCGCCAAACAGTCCAAAAACACAAAGCTGACAGAAACAGCTGATGGAGTATACACTAACCTGCGCATTATTCAGACACAAGATGGAAAATGTTGTGGCCTGTGCATACTAGCTTGAGGAATCTTGATTCATCCTATCCTTTAGCCAACAATAGTCCAATGTTGATGACGTGTGCACTTGTGTAAAATTTGCATGAGGACCTCTCTGGGATGTCAACTTCACAGGCTTTTACGCAGCGCTCTGTGATGTGTACACATTGCCCTGGTCACCACTGTTGTGTCTGCTGGTGATTTGTTACACTGTGGTAATACAGGCTCCACTTTCTTTTGACATCAGTAAGCTGTGGACAACACATGGCTCAATGCTTCATAGCATACTTTTGTGTCGTAACCGTTTGTCAATCTCTGATAAACCAAAGGCACGAATGTTATGTAATGCTAAGTTAGATTTTGACTAATATATAACAGTATTCACTTTATCAGTTAGTTCGTCGACATTTTAATTATTGATGTTAATGAAATGCGTGGCTTAAATGGCAATTCATAAAGGGGCTTTCATAAGGGCAGATTTCATCATGTCGTTACTTCAGTCAGTCATCATTTTAGAGAATGTTAGCAGAAATAGTTTGTAAATTAATTACACTTTATTTTAAGGTAACAGTTACAGTGCAACTATTCATTTAACTGCTGAAGAATATTAATAATTAACAATATTTTATGACTAGTTTCATGTCATTATGCATAACTCATAGTAATTACGATAGTAAGTTGATGGAACATGAGTAACTACGTCACCTTTGATATCGTAAACTATACGAAGGATTAGACAGGATCTTTTAGGGAAGGGCTGAAATAGTTTAACAAAACGTAGACTCACCCTTTAATATTTTAAAAGCAATTAATAATGTTAGATATGTTGCCTACCATTTTAAGTCACTGCAGATGCTGTACTTCAGCCTGTAATCAAGTCAATAAACCTTTATTTGATCTCCTTTTCCAGCTTAAAATTGTGGGGAAGATGGAACAGGCTAGTTTGCTTGTAAACAAACAGCATTTGCCATGAAAAATCAAGATTATTCATTGGCGATCAATGAATTTATATATAAACCTTTGGAAAATGGCGTTGTGGTTTAATGCAAATGTGAATTTATCCTTAATTTATTGTTAACTCTAAATGTTTGATTGTAGATTCTAAATGTTTATTTATTTATTTATTTAATATTTTTTTCAGGGTTTTCACCTTTTAATGTATAGGACATTAGAGATTGTTGACAGGAAAGCATGTGGAGCAGAGAGAGGGGGAAGGATCGGCATAGGACCGCGAGGCGGGAATTGAACTCGGGTCGCCGTGAGCATAGGAGTGCATGTGTTGACGCACTAACCACTACACCACTGGCGCGGACGATTCTAAATGTTTATTTGTTTCGTTTTTGGTGGCATAGACCAAATTATTTCAGCTTTATGAAAGTGTTCATAAATCATCTTCTATCGAGGACTCTTTCCCCCTTTATTTTCAGAGTGAGGCACAAACAACTGGATTATTTATAGTCGTAATTCATAATCTGTTTTGAGCCTTTGTATTTGTAGGTTATTTCCGAACTCTAGTTGGCCGTCTCAGAGACTGTTTACACTATACACCACAAACTGGTATTTTTAGCATGGTGGCGCTAGTCTCTGATATGATTCCCAGCTCTGAACACTCTGACAATTGGCTTCCTTTCAGTTCACCAGTTTAAAGTCACACAACCTAGAATATCTTGTTTCCAGCTATTTTAATTCATTATTATATGGTTCATTGGCAGGTGTCGTATCTAAGGCTGCAAAATTTATCGCAAAATATTCGTTATCGTGATAATAGTATATGTGTGATAAATTACATTTATTTTATTTATTGGTGGTTGATCTAAATTTGACCAATCAGATGAGGCCTTAATATCTTTAGCCCCAGTGGTTGCTGTTCTGTTATTGGCTGGAGCTAAAAGCTGAACCCAGAGCTGAGAATAAACAGTAATGGCGGGAGTTGAGACGAGAGAGGAAAATGACGACAGCCATTCAGTCGGAATAGCTGCGAAATGTTTGCGTGTCAACAGTTTAAAATAAATTGGATCTGATAAATATTTCTTACCTGTTTATTTTAATATCATTAAATAAATTATTTTAAAACATAGCTAATAAAAATAGCATTTTTCTGGGAAAATGTTATATCGTAAGAAATATCGCAGTACTCAACATCACATATTTACATATTGCAGTATAGTGTTGTCTCGATACTGGAGTTCGATACTAATCGGTACTGAAATTTTAAAAGCATCCATTTCCCACGAACATTCGAGCGCTCAACAGAAATGACTGTGATTGGCCGTGAAGGTCATCTCACCGCTGTTTACTGCTTGTAAACACAGTTACAGGGACACTGGATTGGTTTAAAGCCGCGATTCCTCAGCGGATCGTTCATATGTCAGCTTATAGACAAACCAGCTGATCGACGTGACTTTAAAACGCTCCAGTGTCCCAGTATCTGTGTTTACACTCTAAACAGCGGTGAGTTCGGTGAACCGATGACCTTCACGGCCAATCACAGTCATTTCTGTTGAGCACCTGAACACAACAGCAAATCAGCGCTGTTTAAGAACGTGCTCCACAGTGCTCAAATGTTCGTAGGACGCTTTTAAAATTTCAGTACCGATTGGTATCGAATTCCAGTATCGTGACAACACTATCGCAGTATCGTGCAGTCCTATTCAATAATAAAGTTACACAAAAAAATCTAATTAGTAATAATTTCAGAGCTTTGTTTTGTTTTGTTTTCATTGTGAAGGGGCAAATAGTAATAGCGGGAACATTTAGGGATTTCATGATGCAATTTCGATTCCAAAACGATTCTTGACCTACATTTAATTTAGTTTTTCTTCGACTGTGCAAACAAATCTTTCCAACTTCACATTTTAACCAGAATTGAAGTTCCTATGCTTTAGTTTATGATCGGAATCTATGGATAACAGTGCTGCCATCTTTTAAAATGTATGTTATTAACAAAATTAAGTTTCAAAGCACTTTTTTCACTATGTAGATTGTCAAAGTTGAAAAAAAAAATCCTCGAGACTGCAAGAAAGACACTGTATATAAATAAAATGGTGTATCTCTCTTTTCATGCACAGGTCCTTTAACATTCAGCAGCTCCGCCCCCTCCAAGCCCACTGACAGTGACGTCACCTCCAACGGCTCCGCCCCCAGCAGTAAAGAGTACAACCGGCAGCTCACAGCGCTGAACTGCTCCGTGCGCGACTGGATCACCAAACACGTCAACGACAACCCATTGTGCGACCTCAACCCCATCTTCCGGGACTACGAGCGTCACCTGGCCAGCATCGAGAGGAAATACGGCAGCGGGGCGGCAGACGGAGCGCCGGAGAAGCCGCTGGCGTCCTGTGCTGCAGCTCCGCAAACCTTCTCCCTTAAAAACAAGGACGACAAACCTCCTGCAGAAAAACCAGCGGCTCCTCCAGGAGTCTCTTTTAATTTCGGCCAGAAGGTGGACAGCTCTGTGCTCGGGGCGCTGTCGTCCGGTGGAACACCGTCTTTCTCCTTCTCCTCTTCATCTTCTTCTGCTGTGTTTGGGTCGGCTGTCAGTAGCGTCACTCCTGCGGTCAACTCCGACAGCAACAGCCAGACTGCAGGTACACACTTTTATGAAGAGCTATTTAGCATAGTTTTTTTTAACGCATTTGTAAACGTAATAGTTTTAATTATAACTAATTTATTTTGTTGTCTATAATTATGACCGTACCTAAAATTGTTGCAGTTATTTTATAAGTTACTAAAATATTAAGCTTAAAGTGCAATATAAAGGCTTAACTAGGTTAATTAGGCAAGTTATTGGACCACAGTAGCTTGTTCTGTAGACAATCGATAAACAATATTTCTTAACCGATATAGACGATATAACCTAAATCAAAACCTCGATTAATTGAACGCTGTCGATTTTTGATCATTGAAAGATTCTTTTTATTTTCAATGTAGTTATTTACTTCATTTGTTCCCTCTCATAGGTCATTGTTATCATTTGCACTGTAAATGTACTATTTAAGGGGGCCTATTATGCAAAAATCACTTTTATAAGGGGTTTAAACCCAGCTGTGTGTCAGCAGTGTGTGAATATAGTCAGCTTCTCACGGTAACAATGTGTTGATTAAATTTTTTTATAATCACACTTGATAAAAACAGTCTGCAGAAACACTTTGATTGACGTTCTACCTCTGTATGATGTCATTAGAGGGGAAAGCCCCGCCCATCAGTGACCATCTCTCCCTCATTAGCACAGGAGATTATTCCTGTTTTGAATCTGCCACTATGCTGACACGCAGGCTTTTGTAGCTCCGCCCTCTTTTAAAAAGAGCATCTCATTTGAATTTAAAGCGACAGTCACCAAAACGTCACAATTAGGATCAAAGCCTAAAAGGGTCAGTTCAGAGGGTTATTAATCAGTATTTGAGTGGGATTTTGAGCTGAAACTTCACACACACACTTATTATTTACTGATTTAGAAGACATATGATTGACTCGCGTATTTTTATTTATTTTTTATTATTTTTGGCCACACATATAAACAAAACACTCGCCGTGCTGTTAGAGAAACTCAAGTGCTCAGATAATCCACCCGTGGCATTGTGTTTTTAAAGAAGTAGTATTAACAGGATTAAAAAAAAACTAAACAACCGACATTGGGAAATTATTTAGGTTATAGGTTAGGAATTTTCGGTTTCATCCAGGTCTAGGGGCCAATAATGTTGAATGTTATTAAATATATTTATAATACTCTTAAATATTTAAAAATAATATTATTTTTATTCCACCTAAACACAACAATAAAAAGACTTCGTCCAGAAGAAACTAATTTAGGAAATACCATGAAAAATTTCCCCGCTCTGTTAAACATCACTCGCAAAATATTTTGAAAAAGAATAAACAATTTTGAGGGGGGTGAATTTTGCCTTCGACTGGTCATGCTGTATTTGTACATTTCTTAACAAACCATCAGCTAAGACTTTTAGCTAGGCCCACATGGAATCTGTGTGAAATCGTGAATCATACAATCAATAATCTAAATCTAGATTAATCTAATTATAAAGGAAAGTCATATTGTCAGTCTTTTAGTAGATCTATTATGCGAGAGACTTGCTTTGTTTACCAAACACGTGATTCTAGTTGCATTTGCATCGTAAACCTTAAATACAAGTTAGAAAGGTGTTATTTCATGTTTTTAGTTATGATTAGGGCGGCATGATGTAGCGTTTCAGCATCGATATCGCAATGTGCGCATCTGCATTAGTCACAATGCAGAATCTGCAATGTCCAGTCGGGATTATAGTTGACCAGGAGCCTTGAGGAACATTGAGTCGTCATCGTGAAGTTTAAAGTACACATGAACTAACTAAGCATATTGATTTTAATAGCTCACAATGAGTATGTTAACATGGACACCGATAATTAGATTTTAATATGGTTAAGACAATACTGTGATTAAGAGTCGACCATGTAAACAGCGATTTTTGATTAATTAGATTAAGGTCATAATCGAACTAAAGAGAAATGAAATTAAGACGTGTGGAGATGCCGATTTTTAGCATGCATCCCACATGCAGCGGCAATACAGACATGCAAACACCGCAATTTATCGCAATTTTTGCCAATTTTTTTAGCATGCAGCGGCAGTACAGACATGTTAACACCGCAATCAAACTGTTACCGTCATGTAGGACTTTTCGCCATGTTTTACAACATACTGTCAATACACACACGGCTGTCTGACACTATTCTCTGCACCTACCGAGTCAGTGAAGACCACAGACACCGGCATCGCCAAACGTGGAGGTTTTTTTTTTTTTCTCCCATTCAGCATGCGGTATGAACTTCCATTAAAACAACACTATTCCAGCAGTTCATAGTCGAATCCAATATCTCGTTTTGTCAGGGGGGCATGCATGAAATGTTCCTGAATGAAAGTGAAAGTGCCGAACTGCAGTTAAAGTCGACAAATTAAAAACGAAATACACGAAATTACATGAAACTCCGGAGGAAACGTGGATAGCGCGGTGACGCAATGACATTAATCGAATTATGTTATAATGTAAAACGGGATCATGAAAGCAACTCATGTAAACGTCTTAATCTTATTATTATCTTAATTAGATTAAGGCAAATAATTCGATTACTGATGTCGATGTAAACGTAGTCAATGCTAGTTTCGCGGTGAACATTATCTGTGCATCTCATTTGCGCTTGCGATCGAAAATTGAAATCGGAAAATCCATTTCCTGTTTGTTTTCAGTTAAATTGTCAGATTATGTATATCTTAGGAAATGGGCGTGGCTAACATACTTAACCACGCCCTCCAGCTCTCAGTTATGACAACTAACAGAAATGGTGAGGAGGAAAAACTCTACCCAAACCCTTTTCCTGATCTTCCTGAATAAAACACCTACTTTACTACATCCAATCAGCTCGCAGTAGAAAAAACAAGCCACGCCCACTTTTTGCTCATTTAATATTTTGTTTCTCTATGAACTGCGTCACAATTCGAAGAAAAAAACTTCGGTTCACTTCCGGTTCATGCGGACTTTAACCTTAATACAGTGGAAGTTTTTCAGCTAAACATGCTAAACATGTAGCTTCCTGGTGGTGTTTTATCCTAAAGTGCGTTTCCTGTTGTTTCAGATGAGAACGGGGAGGACTCGGAGGAGCCGCCGGTGCCTGTGGTGAAGGAGATCAAGGAGAAAGACGCTTTCTACTCCAAAAAGTACGCCTCCTGTCCTGTAAACATTCGTTTCTCCGCATCGCTGGTCTGCTATATGTGACTGCATGTTTCCAGGTGTAAGCTGTTCTACAAGAAAGACGGAGAGTTTAAGGAGAAGGGCGTCGGGACGCTGCATCTGAAGATGACCAGCGAGAGCAAACTCCAGCTGCTAGTGCGCGCAGACACCAACCTGGGTGAGTCTCTCTCTCTCACACACACACACACACACACACATGGGAATTCTTCTGTGTTCATTGTAAGATCTAAAGTTACAATCAAGAGCAGTTGTCCATTTGGACTTTAAGGCAGTGTTTCCCAACCCTGTTCCTGGAGGCACACCAACAGTACATATTTTGGATGTCTCCCTTATATCACCCATTCACTTCAGGTGTTGGAGTCTCTTCTAATGTTCTGATGAGCTGATTCAGGTGTGTTTGATTAGGGAGAGGTTGAAAATGTGAACTGTTGGTGTGCCTTCAGGAACAGGGTTGGGAAGTACTGCTCTGAGAAAGAAACGCACAGATGTGTCTCCCCCTGTTGGACACTTCTTGAAACGCAACTATCTCTAGTGCCTGAAACTATTGGTTTATTTTTGTCAATACTTTATCCTCATACACTGTCTGCATCAGGAGAGCTGTGTGCGTTTTAGAAGTGCGTTGTTTGTTGTGTAGTTTTTCACATCGTTTTTATTTGAAAACTAGCCTTTAGCTAATTTATTTGAATTTAACTTAATGTACGCCGTCCCTGACAACTAAACCAATAAATAAATAAATGATTCTAGCTTATTTTAGCTTATTTTAATTTATTTTTGTCTATCTTTTATTATATATTTTATTTATTTTTTATTTTCTTGTTTTTTTAAGTTGCTAAATGTATTTTATAAAATAGTGTCTTTTACACACAATTTGCGTTGTTTTTATTCGAAGACTAGCCTTTTGGCTAACTTAATTTGGTTGTGCACTGTGTCAAATAAATCGGTAAATTAGGAAAAACTAATAATTATTATCATATTTTGTTTCATTTAAGCTTATCTTTTTTAGATTTTCTATCTTATTCTTGTACATTTTAGAGATTTGTTCTGTCATTTATACATTAGTATATATATATATATATATATATATATATATATATACATACATACATGCATACATACATACATATATATATATATATATATATATATATATATATATATATATATATATATATATATATATATATATATATATATATATTAAAATATATTTATAATTTTTTATTTTTTTTTTTTACTTTGTCTGCGCTTTACCCTCTGCGCAGGGAACATCCTGCTGAACATCATGGTGCCCTCCTCCATGCCCTGCTCACGAACTGGCAAAAACAATGTGATGGTGGTGTGTGTGCCAAACCCTCCCGTGGACGACAAGAACCCCAGCGTGCCCGTCCCAATGCTGATCCGCGTCAAAACAGCCGAGGACGCCGACCAACTGCACCGACTCCTGCAGGAGAAGAAAGCCTAAATCACCTTCTGTGTGTGTGTGTATACAGTACATATGTGCGTGTGACTGATTGTGGCCCACACACACACCCCCACCCCAGCAGCACACACCCCCGTCCATCCATCCATCCGTCTGTCTGTCTGATCTAGAACTGTTCTCACTCTGCATCCCGTTATTGGTCTGGGAAGCCGCGGCTTCAGCGAATTACTGTGAAAGAAGAAGGGTTTGATAGTGCAAACAGGAGTCTGGATTCATCAACATTCCTCTGAGTTTTAATTGAGCTGCTATTAAAGGAGTCCTGCGAGGTGTAGACGGAGACCTGAGTCTGACTGGGTTTTGTTTTATGATTTTCAAGATCTGTACAGCTTTTCCTGCTCGTCTAGAGGTCAGTATTACATCCATTCGCCTCTCTAATTCACCGATTGATTTTTGGGGATCACCGAACTGGAGTCAAAGTAGATTTCCGAGAGCGAACGCCGAGGTTAAGTCTGTTTTCCCTGCGTTTCTCAGTAGGGTGGTATTTATTTTCGGGATGAGGGATTGAGTGTGGCGTACACCGAGTGACCAGGTTTGAGGATGAATGCTGGTTTAAAGGCAATCTTTCTGGTTGTTTTCCCCCTGTAAGTGGCCTTTTTAACGCCTTACACCATGAGGTATACGTGTTTTAAGTGTTGAGCAGCTGTAGATCTACTTTACATTCATTTACTGGTGAATAAATGGAGTGAATCTGATGAATGGCTCTTCATTTCCGACACACTGATGGTACTATCGATTCACTTTCCATGCTGTTTCCACTAGGGGGGGGGGTTTAACGAGGTGATACTTGTCCTACAGTAAAAAAATAGTACATTTAACTTTAATTTAACCACGGGGTTCCCACATGTCATGCAATTTCTGTTCCTGTTTATTCCAGATGTTGAAGGGCGTGCGATTTTATTATTTATTTTTGGTGTTCAAGTCATGGAGTATCATGGATCTTCGTCATTTACAAGTTTCCATTTCTCTTACATGTTTATATACGGAAACAGCTAGTTTTAGACCACACTTTCGTTAATATGGTCTCCCTTTGTCGCCAATACAGCATCAATTCGTCTTGCGAATGACGAAAACAAGTCCTGCACGATGGCCAAAAGGATCCCGAGTCATTCCTCTTGCAGAAAAAAACATTTTCTGACTTGTTCTTCCAAAATTGCTTAATAACATGTGGATCAGGTGACTGTGCAGGCCATGAGAGATGTTCAACTGCACTTTCACGCTTGTCCAGTCTTGCTGTGTGTATTATCCTGCTAACAGGCTTTCAGGATCCAATGTTTGACCCACTGTTTGCGCATGGTCTTCAAGAATGGTTCGGTAGTCCTCGGAAGCGACGTGCCCATCTTGCACACAAGTGTTGGGACTAGGGAAGGCCATGATGTTGCAGCCCAAACCGTCACCGATCAACCCCCACGCTTCACTCTGGGAGTGCAACAGTCTGGTTGGTACACTTCTTTGGGGCTTCTCCACACCATAACTCTCCTGGTGTAGAACAATACATGTTTATATTACCCTCAGCCCAAGGCTTTTGCTGCTGGCACCACTGAAACTGACGCTTGGCAGGGAGTTGGGGGAGGACATACGGCTGGAGAGGAGATACATGGATATTATATATATATATTCGTATATAAAATCATATACGTAAAGCCTATAATAGGTGACCGATTGTAAATATTGACTTTTTTTTTTGCTTCTGCAACTATTTAGTCATGTCAAGTCTTCGATTCCTGTAAATGAATCGTTTATTAATGTTAATGTTGTATTGTTAGGCAAATTAAACATATTAACTAGGCCTTTAAGTTAAATCAGAATCAATCTAACTTCTGGTCCTACTTTGTTTGGGTTTTAGCTCCATGTCCTAAACATGACACTGAAATATATATATATATTTATTTATTTATTTATTTATTTATCTTTATTTATATATTTATTTTTTTATTTATTTATCTTTATTTATTTATATATCTTTATTTATATATATATTTATATATTTATTTTTATATATATATATATATTTATTTATATTTATTTATTTATATTTATTTATTTATATTTATTTATTTATATATATATATATATATTTATTTATATATATTTTTTTTATATATATATATTTATTTTTATTTATATATTTATATATATATATATATATATATATATATATATTTGTTTATATTTATATATCTTTTATATATTTATATTATTTATATATTTACTTATTTATATATATATATTTATTTATATATATTTATTTATATATTTTTTATTTTTGTCTGCTCAGTGCTTATTATAGGTCATGGAATTTCAGCTTTAGTCAGGGGATTTGACATTTTGCTTACCGTTAGAGTGGGAACCCTGAAACCAACGATTGAGGCGAGACTTCGAGTTATTATGAGTGCTAGTGTATAAAGTAGCCGGCTTAACTCACCGAGAAGCCTGACATAACTAAATTGTCTCACAGAACATTCATCTAAGCTGTAATAATTTGATAACTGTAATTAAATGTTAAGCTGATAGAAAGAAAAACTGATTGTACCACACATTGTCACAAGATGGCGCCAAACTCAAACAGCATAAGCGCATTAAGATGATTGGGAGTTCCCGGATGAACAGCTTTTTAAACGGCTGACATCAGTGGGTTTTAGCTTCACCAACTCAATGCCGTTCTGCGCAGTTTAGCTCCAACCCTAATTAAACACACCTGATCGAACTAAACGATCGCTTTAGACCTACAGAGAGGTGTGTTTAGGAAGGGCTGGAACTAAACTCTGCAGGGCTGCGGCCCTCCAGGAACTGAGCTTGACATCCCTGACTCAGTGAACGTACTCGTTTTAACCGTCACTGACAGAGACAGAAACATCAAGTGTTGTCTAATATATATATATATATATATATATATAAAAACACTATTATTATCATTCAGATCGTCAAATATGTGAATTAGCCTGCAAGTTTAACAATATTTATGTGTGTGTGTCGCTTCATTAGAAAAGTGGAAGTCTTATTTATTTAATACATGGAAACTTAAAATGCAGTTGACTATAGAAAGTGGGTTTTACTACAGTAAACAGCTGTGTTGAGCCTATTGGGCTCATTCAGAACTCAAATGGCTGTGCCTGTCTATGTAATACAGTGGAATACTAGTATACAGCCCATATTAAACATTTTGTGTATTACTATTAAATTATTACTTATAAATGTGATATTAGGCGCTATATATATAATTTTTATTACCTTATAAGGAGCTGAGCCCCCCTAAAATCGCCTCAGCAGGTAAAACATTAAATTAGAAGTAAATGTTGTACGCTAAACATATATACATATATATATATATATATATATATATATATATATATATTTATATATTTATATATATATATATATATTAAGGAGAGTTTCACAAAATTGATATCGGTATTCTCCAAGCGTAAGTGTTTTCCGTTTTGTCAGTTTAGTTGCTAATCCGTCGCGTTCAGTCGTGAAATAGTACGATTTTAAAAAGGAGGCGTGGCACCTAACCCCAACCGTCATTAGGGGATGAGCAAATCCTACTAAATTATACGAATTAGATGGTATGAATTCATACGAATTAGCCACTAAATCAAAAAGTTACGAATTGTCGTGAGATTGTGTAACAAATTACAACAACAGCTTCATCTTTTTTAAATAATGTGTATTTCAGAAAGATGTACAGAAAGTGTTTCGTTTATATATATATAAACCAACATAAATATGAAACCATGCACATATACTGCAGAATTACCACGTGATACAAAAGCGCATGTAAAGCGTCAACAAACGGCACGTCGTTAAAAACAGCCTTCAGATGAGGAAGCTTAACCTAAAGCCGAGATGAGAAGACTACAGGCGGAAAACAATCTGAACAGTTTCAAAATGCTGCTGGCAAAACTGCCTCAGGAATATCAAATGGGTATTAAAGCTGTCGAATCAGTTATACATTCAGCTAACACACACACACACACACACACACGCGCGCGTACAAAACAAACAAAAGAAATAATAATAATAATAATACTGACACTTTGGGTTGGCTTCACACGTTCAACTCCAAAAGCCCTTTAGTGCAAGAGAGTTCTCAAAAGACGACGCTCACCACAAACACACAGCGGAGGACACACACACACACACACACACACGGGCCTTTTCTCCCTCAAACACTCGTAAATTAACCAACATTATAAACGCAACGTCTGCTGGGTGGCTTCGTGTGATCGAGTGTCCACTATTAAGGTCTTTAAATTGTCTTTGTGGACGGAGTGTTTCCCGGAGCTGTGCTCTGGTGCTGCTGTCTGCAAAACAAACGCTTCGAGGAGCTGTCTTCTTTCCAGCCGACATATTTAGAAATCCTTAAAGGGACAGTTCACCCAAAAATGACAACGGCCTCATTTCTGTAGATGAAATCTGCGAGGAGACACACACGTAAAGACTTGGATAACTTGATATATCTAAACTATTATTGTTTATATATATATTTTTCCCAGTACTGGGTTGCAGCTGGAAGGGCATCCGCTGTGTAAAACATGTGCTGGAATAGTTGGCGGTTCATTACCCTGTGGCGATCCCTGATTAATACTGGACTAAGCTGAAGGAAAATGAATGAATGTGTATTTTATTCATTCATTTTCCTTCAGCTTAGTCCCTTTATTCATGAGGAGTCGCCGCAGCAGAATGAACCGCCAACTATTCCAGCATTTTCTTTTTGTTCTATGAAGGTCCGTATTTATTTAAACGTCAGTTGTTAATAGTAAATGTTTAAGACTGGAATGTTCTACTGTGTTATCAAAAAGAAAAGGAAAACTACCTCAGGATTTTTTCTCCCTCATGTGCTTTTAAACCTTTATGAGTTCCTTTCACACGAAAGGAGATATTTAGAAAAATGTTGGTTGCTGGCATCCATCTACTACCATAGTAAATACTATAGAAGTGCCAATCAATGGGAGCCAGATTCCAACATTTTTCTAAATATCTTCCTTTGCGTTTAATAGACGTCTAATAGACATCTAAACGTAGTGAGCTTGGCTAAAACAAGGCTGAAAATCAAATAGACGTCTAAGAATAGCCCAAAACTAGACTAGTCGTCAAGTAGACAGATTTTATACGTGTAGTCATTCACTTCTGTTTGTTTGCTGACTAGTCTAGTTTTGGGCTATTCTTAGACGTCTATTAGATTTTCACTGACAGCCCTAATTTAGCCTCGTTTTAGCCAAGACGACTGTTTAGATGTCTATTAGACGTCTTTTAAAAACAAAAACTCAAACAGGTTTAGAACGAGAGCTATTTCATTTCTGAGTGAACTATCCCTTTAAATCAGGAATCAAAAGAGTAACGAAAATCTTATCAAGATATTAAAATAAAAACAAAGAATGAAGCAAGTTTTCCCTCCTAAAACAAGCTAAATCATTTAAAATCAGGTGTATTTGGTCTGTTTTAAAGAGAAGTGTACTTATGTTACTTGTTTTCTCATTCAGAACATGTTTCTTGGTCTAACAGGGATAGTTCAGCAAAATTTACTCTCTATTTACTCTCCCTCAAGAGTTTCTTTCTCAAAAATGTGATATTTAAAAGAAATTTAAAAACCGGTAACCATTGACTTCTATTGTAGAAAAGAAAATACAATGAAAGTCAATGGTTATTGGTTTGCAACATTCTTCAAAACATCTTATTTAGTGTTAATATACTCGCTACCTACTCTTCCTCAAGTGTTTTCCAAACATCTATGAGTTTCTTTCTGAAAAGTTGGCCTTTTAAAGAAAGATAAAACCCGGTAACCATTGACTTGCATTGTAGAAAAGAAAATACAATAGAAGTCAATGGTTACCGGTTTCCAACACTCTTCAAAACATCTTATTTAGTGTTGGACAGAAGAAAGAAACTCAAACAGGTTTGAAACAAGTAAAAGGATGAGTAAACGACGACAGAAGTGTCTTGTGTTTGGTTAAGCTTAAGTAGGTTAAGGTTAGAGCTGTGGTTAACTGTCCAATTAAGAATGTTTGGATCATAGATCTCAAACTCAATTCCTGGAGGGCCGCAGCTCTGCAGTTTTCCTCCAACCCTAATCAAACACAGCTGATCCAACTAATCAAAAGTGTTCAAGACTAGTAGAGCCAATAAGCAGGTGTGTTTTTGTTCTGTTTTAAAGAGACACTTACTTATTTTTACAATAATTTGTACTTATTCAGAACATGTTTCCTGATTTAAAAGGATAGTTCACCAAAAATATACTCGTTACCTACTCTTCCTCAAGTGTTTCTCTCACAAAATTAGGCGTTTTAAAGAAAGATAAAAACCGGTAACCATTGACTTGCATTGTAGAAAAGAAAATACAATGGAAGTCAATGGTTATTGGTTTCCAACATTCTTCAAAACATCTCATTTAGTGTTGGACAGAAGAAAGAAACTCAAACAGGTTTGAAACAAGTAAAAGGATGAGTAAACGACGACAGAAGTGTCTTGTGTTTGGTTAAGCTTAAGTGGGTTAAGGTTAGGGCTGCGGTTAACTGTCCATTTAAGAATGTTTGGATCATAGATCTCAAACTCAATTCTTGGAGGGCCGCAGCTCTGCAGTTTTCCTCCAACCCTAATCAAACACAGCTGATCCAACTAATCAAAGGTGTTCAAGACTAGTAGAGACTATTAAGCAGGTGTGTTTTTGTTCTGTTTTAAAGAGACACTTACTTATTTTTACAATAATTTGTACTTATTCAGAACATGTTTCCTGATTTAAAAGGATAGTTCACCAAAAATATACTCGTTACCTACTCTTCCTCAAGTGTTTCTCTCACAAAATTAGGCGTTTTAAAGAAAGATAAAAACCGGTAACCATTGACTTGCATTGTAGAAAAGAAAATACAATGGAAGTCAATGGTTATTGGTTTCCAACATTCTTCAAAACATCTCATTTAGTGTTGGACAGAAGAAAGAAACTCAAACAGGTTTGAAACAAGTAAAAGGATGAGTAAACGACGACAGAAGTGTCTTGTGTTTGGTTAAGCTTAAGTGGGTTAAGGTTAGGGCTGCGGTTAACTGTCCATTTAAGAATGTTTGGATCATAGATCTCAAACTCAATTCTTGGAGGGCCGCAGCTCTGCAGTTTTCCTCCAACCCTAATCAAACACAGCTGATCCAACTAATCAAAGGTGTTCAAGACTAGTAGAGACTATTAAGCAGGTGTGTTTTTGTTCTGTTTTAAAGAGACACTTACTTATTTTTACAATAATTTGTACTTATTCAGAACATGTTTCCTGATTTAAAAGGATAGTTCACCAAAAATATACTCGCTACCTACTCTTCCGCAAGTGTTTCCAAACATCTATAAGTTTCTTTCACAAAATTAGACGTTTTAAAGAAAGATAAAAACCGGTAACCATTGACTTCCATGGTAGAAAAGAAAATGCAATGGAAGTCAATGGTTACCAGTTTTCCAACATTCTTCAAAACATCTTATTTAGTGTTGGACAGCAGAAAGAAACTCAAACATGTTTGAAACAAGTAAAAGGATGAGTAAACGACGACAGAAGTGTCTTGTGTTTGGTTAAGCTTAAGTGGGTTAAGGTTAGGGCTGTGGTCAACTGTCCATTTAAGAATGTTTAGATATATGACTTAAAGACAGGACAAAACCTCTAAGAAAAGACAATCAGGAGAGACGTCACCTTCACTAGTAGATCATGGAGGACGTTTGCTGGACGTCTTCATTCAGCGTTCAGAAAGGACAACGACTGTCACGTGTTAGCTGGTTAGCGCTGTGTTTAAGGCCTAGAGCTGCGAGGAAACATCCTTCGGAAAAATAGACTATACACCAAAACATCAGCGATATCGTGAAAACCTACAGGCGTCTGTCTGTCAGTGGAGGGAGGGCTGCAGGTCGCCACGTCTCACTGAGTGTGTAAGCAGCAGTGTATTTACAAGAACCACACCGGTTTACTGTGTTTCGCTTCCCTTTTCACCATACAGTGGAGCGCCGCTTTAGCTCCACGCTGCTAAACAATGCCTTTCGTAAGAGTTTTCCTCTCGTTTACAGCCCAAATAGCAAAACATTCTTAAATTACGAAGCTTTTTCTAGAAATGTTTGGCGTTTCAGAAATAATACGTCAAAATTAAGCGAGTTCGTCCTTAAAACAAGCAAAATAATCGTAATTTAAAAGTAAAAACTGATTATTTAGCTTGTTTTGAGGACGAACTTGCTTAATTTTGACGTATTATTTCTGAAATTAGACTATTTCTTTCAGCTTATCCAGAAAAAGCTTCTTGATTCAAGACTTTGGCTAGAAACGAGACGAAAAACTCGACGTACGACAGGCGTTTCTTGCAGCGCAGGTCTGGAGTCCGCTGGAAGAGGCACTTCTTGATGCAGTGTGTTGGCTTCTCCTCTTCTCGTCCGCTGTGGAGTGTTCGTTTTTGGTTGTGTGTGTCCAGACGGCGGGTGGCAGTTCCTCATGGCCTGATGTGAGGAGGCACTTGGTAGCTTTGTTTTCTCTGAGGATGTCAGGAGATGCTATGTCATCAGAATGGGCTTTTGTCTGACCTCCAGGATATCTGAAAGAGAATACGCGGAGGAGGAGCGTTAGCTTTCACGATTCCATATGCTAACAGATACTAATACTGCTGTCGCTTATTATATATAGACTATCAGGAAGGGTGGGGTCGGCGTGGGTTTCCTCCGGGTGCTCCGGTTTCCCCCACAGTCCAAACACATGCGCTATTGGGGAACTGATGAACTAAATTGTCCGTAGTGTATGAGTGTGTGAATGAGAGTGTATGGGTGTTTCCCAGTACTGCGTTGCAGCTGGAAGGGCATCCGCTGTGTAAAACATATGATGGAATAGTTGGCGGTTCATTCCGCTGTGGCGACCCCAGATAAATAAGTGATTAAGCCGATAGAAAATGAATGAATGTTAGCCTCGCCTCGGCCTCGCTGAAGTGTTTGTCTGGAGTTCAGACGTGCTGTACCTGTGGTGATGCGATGCAAAGGAAGAGTCACGTAGGTGAGATGTGAATACAGCAGAAAATACTCCTCTTTCCTGTTTAGTTTGAGCCACGAGCCCACTAGAGATCGACCCGTCCCTGACAGAGAGCGGGAGCGCAGGTTTGATGCATTGCACAGATCTGGGGAGAGAGGAAAGAACGTTCGGTTTTACCTCCAGATGCACTGAAGGAACGCTGTTATGCATGAACAGTGAGCTTTATTATTATTTATGAAATTACGGCTATTAACAGAATCAACTGGACGGTTAATTTAAAGATTAGAAACAAAATCATGTGAAGAATCAAACAGCAATAAAAGACGACACTGCATGAGACATCAGATTCTCATCTCCATTTACTTTGCCACAGTGTCGGCAGTTTTGGAAAGTTACGAAAATCGTCCGTTTTACGAACTAAATTTTATCCTGTCAATTCAGTCAAAATGAGTTTAAAATGATGCGATAAAAACACAAGCATTTGATAATTTACACAATTTTAACATTTCAATTTATTCAATTGTTTACTCTAGATCACACAATTGAGTTACGCAACAAAATGAGTGTTTCACGTAATTACAAATAATGCAACACCATTGTGTACACATATACCCATATATATATATATATATATATACACATATATATATATACACACACATATATATATACACACACATACATATATACACACACATATATATACATATATATATGCAGCTGTTGGACAACATAATGTACTTTTGAGGCGAGAATGTGGTTGTTTAGATTTCAACTATGCACTTTTATTATAAGGAAAGCGTTTATTTTAAATGTTTTTAATTTCTGAGATACAGCAGCCACAAAGAGCTTAGAATGACCAAGAGGCGACACTCAATAGACGGTTCCAATGCAACAGCAGCGTCCAGCAACAGCCCCGGATTCCGCCATTTTGGAGTGACAGCAGTCGGCCGTCCATTGGATCTTATTGCTGTCGCGATGGCGAGCAGCTGCTTTATTTTTTATTTATTTATTTAAAAAGCGCATTAAAGCTGAGATACAACCTGAAATACAACACTTACTATCACAATAATCAGCACTTTTAATAGTTTGTTTTACAGACTTATGATATGCTGTTGCTCTATTGGAGTTTTCATTCCAAAATGGCCGCCGCGCCATCTAGTGGCTGTTTCCCAAATCGTACTAGAGTGTCGCCTCTTGGTGATTCTACGCTCTTTGGCGGCCATCAGCCTGCCATACTGAGTAGAGCAAAGACAATTGAAGTTCCACCACAAGATGAGACCGCTTAAGTCCAGAGGGGAGAAAAACAGCATTTTCTCAGTATACGTTTAAGATTCTGACCGTATGATAACCTTGGATAAAAATACCTCGGTTTCACGGTATTGTGATTACTGCTCTAAAATATACTCTTTTTAAATGTCTGGGTAAAAAAACTGACTTTTCCCTTTTGAAAATACTATATTTTATTTTTTGAAAGATATTTTGAAGCAGTAAACACGTCAGGCTAAATAATTCAAATGAATTATTGACTTCTGCTGTCTTCATTAGTTTCAAAAACACTTATAAAAACAACACGCTAATTAATTTACACCGTAAATTACAAATCTTACACACACCTTAGGAACGGTAATACAGAAAAGTTTGAAAACCTTGACTTTTCCAAACCGCGGTATACCTTCAAAACGGTTATCATCCCATGCCTAGCGTACGTTTCAAACTACAGCTGAACAAATCGATGTAAAACAGGTAAGTGACTTTCTAAGTCAATCTCTCTCTTGTGTATGTTGTAGTACTGCATTTATACTATAGTAATCTGCTAGTGTTTGCTTTGCTTTGGCTTTTTACTGTGATCTCTTAACTGCAACAGAGAAATACTAGTAAATCTCTGTAGACTGATGGCATTTCATGTTGTTCAGCCGTATAATCTTAAAATGTGAGCAAAATCAGCTGTTTTGTCGTTATTTTAGACATTACACTAGAGAATCATTCAAACACTAGCTCTAAAGTGACGTTGATGAGTTAGTAACAGTTTCTGCTGCTCTGACGTCAGCTGCAGATGTGAATGAATGGCGGAAGAAAGTAGTTCCTCTTACAAAAGGAATTTAAGACTCTCTGTGTTTGATTTTCTTTTTTATACACACACGATTGTGCCGTCGAACTGTTGTATAAACGCAATATCACACGAGTACCAATGCGATGTAGCTGTATATCGTCACTAGCGGGACACTAAGGCACTCAGAGCCAACGTATGTCTCCCACCAGTGCCGATATACAGCCATATCACACTGCTACCCGTGTGATATTGCTCACATACACACACCAACATAAAAAGACGATATTATTTCGCATAGATATTTAAATTGATATATAATTTGTATCATATATATTTTATATCTAAATATAAATAAACATTTTTTCATGTCGATGCGTTAGAGCTGCAGCTAACGATTATTTTTGTCAAAGCGTTTATTTTAGATGTGATTAATCACGATATAAAGATTATAATATAATTATAAATATAACACTAATATAAATAAATAACATTTGTTTATTTGTATACGTAAATGAAAAGGAGTAAACAAACGTGTAACTCCAGAGGTGGTCACCTTCGTCCTCCTCTTCCCTGAAGAACTCCTCGCTGTCGTTTGCTGAATGTGACTTCTTCATCTCGGCGTTTCGATTGCGGGGCACTTTCCGGCGGAGCGACGGTGAGAAGAAGGACGGTCTGTTTCTCTCGGGGGTCGGCGGAGTGCTGAATGACGTCACCTACGAGGAGAACAAACCCGTCCATTCATTCAGAAACGCAGATAACACCGCACTGATAGCTGCTAGCAAGACTTTCTCACCCCCAGAACCTGATATATAGATTTAAAAATGCCTGACCCTCTCATGCAAAGGAGAGTCTTGATCCTCCTCGGTGCCGCAGGGCGAGGTGTCTCCGGTGGGCACTCGACTCACAGCCATCTCCGCATGTCCTTTGCCCTGAGGACCCTTCATCCGCACAAACTCCATATTGTTGTACTTGTAAAAGCCAAATGACATCCGCTGGGCCATCTTAGCCGCAACACTTACCTATAAAGACACATCATGAATACACAAAGAACGCATATATGGGATTGTAAGTACTCTGGACAACAATTCGAAGTCATACCCGGTTGTCGTAGACCTTCTTAAGGGCCTCATAGCGAATGGAGCCCTGGAAGATGACGCCCTGAAAGGTGTTGCTTTTATCGCTGGCCACCAGCTCCACACACACCATCTCACCCTCGCCAACAGTCATATCGCTGAACACCTGACCAACACACATACATAAATACACACAATCATATATATTAGCAGGATAATATGCCCCCCCCCTAAACTCACACTGCTCTACTTTAAGGACAGTCTGGGAGGGGCTTGTTTTCGCCTCCCTTTTCCCTCATGTATCTTATTTACTCTTCTATGCTACTTCTCGTCTGACCTGTCTTCATCTGAAATGTGTGATGCTCGTGTATGGTCGGAGGGGTCCAATTTCACTGCATGTAACAGTGTATGTGAGAAATAAAGGCTTTCATCATCATCATCATCGTTTATGAATAATTACTAATTATTTTGCTACCTAATATCCTTCCAGCAGTGTTTATAATTGATGAATAACACACTGAGCAATAGATCTGTGATCTCATACATCGTACGACACATCATGATTTTCATTACTATTAAAATGATCAGCATGGAAAGTTTAGAAATAAATAAATGTATATATAAAATAAATAAATATGAATGTGCTTTATAAATGAATATTGTATTGTATTGCTTTAAAATAACATGATATAATTAATTCAATGCGCAATAGTATCATATTTTGATTTGTATTCTGCTGCGAAAATGTACAGTTAAAGATGAAGAAGTTAAATTTTAATACATTTTCTTATATTTCCCAAGTGCAGTTTAACAGATTTGTATCTGCTGTGAACACAGTATATTATATTAGGGTTACGCGATATTGAAAAGAAACTGCCATTGCAATATTTTATTGTTGTACTATATATATATTGCGATATTGAATATTTAATTTAACCAGATGAAATTAATATGTCTATTTGGAAAGAATTTATTGGGATGATTTTGACGCTGATTTTGAGCATGCAACTACATAAAATATATAAACCACAAACTTTGAGAAATACAGTAGAGCAACAATACTGTAAAAATCAAATATACAGTGCTTTACAAATCATATATACATACATACATATATATATATACACATACATACATACACACACACACACACACACACATATACATATATATATATATATATATATATATATACATACATATATACATACATACATACATACATACACACATATATATATACATACATACACACACACATATATATATATATATATATAGATATTTATAGATATTTATAGATATATATATATATAGATATTTATAGATATATATATATAGATATATAGTTTAAGTCGGAATTACTAGCCCCCTTTGAATACTTTTTTCAGAGCAGAGCAAGGAAATTTTCACAGTATGTCTGATAATATTTTTTCTTCTATAGAAAGTCTTATTTGTTTTATTTCGGCTAGAATGAAAGCAGTTTTTAAATTTTTTAAAACCCATTTTAAGGTCAATATTATTAGCCCCCTTAAGCTATTTTTTCCGATAGTCTACAGAACTTCATCATTATACAATAACTTGCCTAATTACCCTAACCTGCCTAGTTAACCTAATTAACCTAGTTAAGCCTTTAAATGTCACTTTAAGCTGTATAGAAGCGTCTTGAAGAATATCTAGTCTAATATTATTTACTGTCATCATGACAAAGATAAAATAAATCAGTTATTAGATTTACTATTATGACTATTAGACAGTTATTGGATAACTATTATGTTTAGAAATGTGTTGAAGAAATCCTCTCTGTAAAACAGAAATTGGAGAAAAAAATAATTCAAGGGGGCAATATTTTGTTACGTTCCCTAATTTAAATACAACTCGTTACGATATATATATACACACACACGCTGCAGATCCTGCGATGTGACGTTTGCGCGCATTGCGCTATCGATGCTGAAACAATATATTGTGCAGCCCTAATGTTTACTATTTATTTTGAAGGATACTAAATAATATATTAAACTTGTATTAAGTTAAAGTAAAATAATAAACATTAACTGAACAAAATTTAAACAAAAAAGACGTTTTCATTCAACTAATTTTAAGCACTCAATAGAACTACTAATATAAACAACATTTAAACTAGAAAAGTAAAACATTTAAATACAAACGACAAAAAATATGAACTAAAACTAAAATAAAACAGTATTTTTAAAAATGTTCCTCTTATTAAATAAAACTTTACAGTACTGCATATATAAACGAGACTTCATTTGCGAAGTCGCTTACGAGCAAGTATAAATGACTCCACTTAAATTTCCGTTAAACAATTCACCCTCACTGTACAAATGCCTCAATAGACAAACATATATTTTGACTTATGTTTTTTTATTTAGTAAATTATTTTCATGTATTTTATATGTTAAATAGAATTTAAGCGCCATTTAAAAATGTAAACAATGAATAAATAAAACATAAATTGTAAAAGTAGCCAACAAAAAACATATTTCGATGTATTTTCAACGATTGCGATTATTTAAAAGTTAATTTAAAGTACAGAAGAACTATTAATTCCAACATAACACAGTTTTCATCTTTAAAACAAACCAAACGCTTCCCTATTCGAGCCTTCAATGACTCAAAACATGAGAGGAACGATCCTTTTTTAATAAATAAGCCCTGGAGCCACTATAGAAATATATATTACAGTATAGCGCAACCAAAATCAGAAGAACAACTATTGATATTTACATTTTATACTCTTTGTGTGTGGCATTTTCTGGGTTAACTCATCAGCAGCCAACTCTGTGGTGCAAGAAACCTTATAGAACATTGTAAGCAGGTTTATAAATATGGTTGTTCAAAGAGAAAGCTTAATCTGCGCTAGTCTAACAATGCTAAACAATAAGCTGCTGTCCAAAACCCCCATCATAAACCTGTTCAACCTGATCATACACACCCTTAGAAACAATCACAGTAACATGATCTCAAAACAGATTAAACTTCATTATCTCCACTCTCTTTTGATCTACCTCATAGTGATGTTGAGCAGAGCTCTTAAAGTCTGGGTCAAATCAAAACGTACAATGCTTATTTTGCTAGCGCATATTGTTGTTCATTAGCTAAACAATGCATCCGTGCAAGTTAAAGCACTGAAAATATACGTTTGTTTTGTTAATCATCAATCAAAGTCTGACCATTAGGTTCAGCTTTTGAATGAGCGGTTCTTCTTTGATGATGTCAGAGTTTGATGGTAATATTCTAAGCCACGCCCCCTTACGATTAGTATGCCATGCGGAAATGATGATGTAGCAAAAATAAAACCCCGCCCCCAACTCAATATTCAGTTCCGGTCAGAAGTACTGCAATAAAAGTCTCCGCCACTTTAATTTCACGCGGACTTTAAGACCACTAGCTCTCTGCTGCGTTAGCGTTGGCGCTCTGAGCTTGGACGGTTACCTCCTCAAAGTTGTCGATCATGAAGAAGATGTTGGGGTAGCTCATTTTCGACTCTTCCCCTTTGCTGTCCATTGGGTGTTTGCTCGGGGAGGCGAACACTTGCTGTAAATAAAGGGATGTGCCGTTAACATTCGTCCATACATCAAAACAATAATGATAACATTTGACCGTCGTAAGTGTGTATTTGTATTATTTAGCTTTCAATATTTGATAGCTAAATAAATAAGCGTTTTTTAAGATAGCACAATATTGGAAATCTGGAAAATCACCACTGAAATTGTTCCGATTAAGTCGTCAGTAACGCATTTTACTAACCAAAAGTTGAGTTTTAATATTTACAATAGCACATTTACAAAATATCATCACGGAAGACGACCTTTACTTGACATTCTTATAATTTCTGGCTATTAAAATTATATCCATGTGCCATAAGAGTGGTTTTGTGCTCCAGGGTCACGAATAAGAGATTAAACGGATAGTCTACCCAACATATATTTTAAACAAAGCTGAAAACCCGTTGACTTCCTGAGCATTAGTATTTCATACTCTGGAAATCAATGGCTACAGATTTTCAGCATTCTACAAAACATCTTCTGTTGTGTTCAAACCACTCGAGGGTGTGTAAATACTAAGTACATTTCCATTTTTGGGTGAACGGCCCCTTTAAAATAAACCGAATGACGAATATATGGTCGACCCTCGTCATGAAATGATAATTACAGGTAGCTGAACACAAAGACTCAACTGTGCTGCTATGAATTTAGTGCGATTTTAACGAGACTTTTCAATGGTCCCCTTCTAGACTAAATCCTAAAGTTTAGACTGTAAACAGCCAAACGAACACACGAATGTACCTGCGATTTCTTTTTGTGGATGTGGATGTCTCCTGCATCTGAGCGTGTGCAAACCGCACAGGTGACCACATAGTCCAGCTGTGGGACAAAGACACTTACTAGGTAAAGCACAGCAAAATAAAGGTAAACATCAATGACATGACATGAATATCAATGAGAGTTGATGCTTATGACAACAGTCGTTAAGTGTTATTCGCTCGGTTGTGTCGTTTAAAATGCAAAGATGACATAATTAAGACAATACAGCTCGTCATAAACCTGTCATAAACATGATTACCATGAGGCCATTGTAATTGTATCAGGAATACTTTTCTGATCATTTATTTACAGCGGAACAAACTAAATTTGTGATTAAGTTCCTGATTAAAAGTGTTGTTACTTGTCAATACTCTGTCAAAATTACAGCGTCACGTATATTTTCCCATTTCATAATGTTGTTCCTGCATGTAAACACAGAACGTTGAGCTTTTCTTACTTTCTGCAGGATGAGATTGAGATACACGCTCTCCTCCCAATCGATATCCGGATCTCCGAGACCAGGCAGCTTTTTAGAGTCTCTTCTGTAGACCTCCACCTCCACCTAAAGACAATGCAAGTCAGATAGTGCTGGATTAGGACGGGATTATTTAAAATCTCCATCTGCCTGGATGTTTTAAACTCGACACGTTAAAACAGCGATTATAATTGTCACACAATTATCGATTGAGAAGACACAAATGAAGCCTGCATCACTTTGGGACACTAAAATAATCTCACCTTCTTCCCTTCTGTGTTGTCCTCGCTGACGTACGAGAGCTTGCGGCGCACGTAGAACAGCATATCATCCTGCCGCGGCGCCCATTTCTCCATGAAGTATGTGGAGAACATCCATGTCCAAAATACGATGCGGTCATCCTTAAAGCACCCTAAACGAATAACAACAACAACAATCTGGATAAGTACTGAGAGACTTGTTAAAGGTTACACTTAGATGCACCTATAAAATAGGGCTGCACATTGTATCGAAAAAGTATCGTTATCGCGATAATAGTATATGCGCTATCCACGTCGTAGAGAAGTGCAATAAATCTGACCAATTAAAATGCCAACAACGAATAAGAATCCGAATTATTGTTCTATCGCGATAATAGTATATGGTAGGGATGCATGATATTGCGATATTTTATTTGTCTGCAATAAATATTACGATACGAATACAGTGCGCTTTGAAATGTAAATATTTGGATTAGAAACGCATAAATCGTATAAATTCCATTAAAAATCACTATAAAATAAAACCGGTTTCTGGTTAGCTATAATCCAGACACATCTTGGGATGAGACTATTGCGGATGCGCACACTGCGTTATCGATTCCAAAACGATATATTGTGCAGCCCTAGTATGTGCAATATCCACATCGTAGAGAAGTGCAATAAATTAAATTGGCAGATTTTCCAAGGTCTTTCAAAGTCAAAATTTTTGCACCTTGACATATATATATTTAAATTAGCACAGAAAAATATCTACCTGTCTATTTTAGTATAATCGTAACGTGAAAAATTGACTTTGTTTTGAGTTGATGATAAAATAGCATTTTGTAAGTTCGTGAGAAATCTAAAGCTAAGAAATATTATCGCAACACTCAACAACACGCAGCTCTATTATACGGTTCTTCTCACCAAATTTTCAGCCAAATTAACACAAGAGGACACGAAAGTTCACACGTAAAGTTCTGTAGTCGGATTTGACCTTAAGAAGCGAAAAGCCTGGGCAATCTTGTAGATGCTATTGCTGATATCGAATGTTATGGCAAATATCAAATCAAAACTGATTTAATGTTTAACACTGAATTTGCTTTCGTTTTTCCCTAAATGTGTAACATTGACCACTGGTAAACTGCAATAAACTCCGACTTTGTGCATTTTACATGTGTCCTAAATGGTTTAAAAACATTTTACCGTAACGTAATTTAGCGTCTCTGCCAACTTTCACATTGCAGCTACATTTTACTTTCGTTTTCCTTCAATAACCAATCGCATTTGTACAACTCAAACTCTCAACAATGTAGCATTGGCGTCCGCATTTATAAACACTCTACACAGTATGTACACAACTGAACTAGCATGGGAGATGTGTCTGTCTTCTCTATGCGTGGTGCTATACAATCACAGAGAAAGAGGTACGTGCATCACTCCTTTTGCTAGATATCGCTAGTAAAAAAAGAAGAAGAAAACAAAATGGATTTACACTATTATTATACTATATTATACTATTAGGTTGAATATTAACATCAATTTCATTCCAGTCCTGTAGATGGCGCACTAACTCATTCATTCATTTTCCTTCAGCTTAGTCCATATTTAAGGGGTTGCCAATTGACGAACTAAATTGGCCGTAGTGTGTGAGAATGTGAGAGTGTATGGGTGTTTCCCAGTACTGGGTTTTGGCTGGAAGGCCATTCGCTGCGTAAAACATATGCGGAATGAACCGCCAACTATTCCGGCATATGTTTTACGCTGCGAATGGCCTTCCAGCCAAAACCCAGTACTGGGAAACACCCATACACTCTCACATTCTCACACACTACGGCCAATTTAATTCATCAATTCCCCTATAGCGCATGTGTTTGGACTTGTGGGGGAAACCGGAGCACCCGGAGGAAACCAACACCAACACAAGGAGGACATGCAAACTCCACACAGAAATGCCAACTGACCCAGCCGGGACTCAAACCAGAGACCTTCTTGCTGTGATGGAGATAAACAAACTGAGAAATGTTTCTCTTTAGTTAAAAGAAGATGGTGTCAAACTTAAGTTTTCCCTTGAGGATGAAATTTGAAGCTAGAAAAAATAAATAAACTGCAATATATAAATAGCAGAATATCATAATGGATTTAAAATGGTAATAATATCGTATCGTGACAATATCGCATCGTGACAATATCGCATCGTGACAATATCGCATCGTGACAATATCGCATCGTGACAATATCGTATCGTGACAATATCGTATCGTGACAATATCGTATCGTGACAATATCGCATCGTGACAATATCGTATCGTGACAATATCGTTCGTATCGTGACAATATCGTATCGTGACAATATCGTATCGTGACAATATCGTATCGTGACAATATCGTATCGTGACAATATCGTATCGTGACATGACAATATTGTATCATGACAATATCGTATCGTGACAATATCGTATCGTGACAATAACGTATTGTGACAATATCGTATCGTGACAATATCATATCGTGACAATATCGTATCGTGACTATCGTATTGTGACAATATCGTATCGTGACAATATCGTATCGTGACAATATCGTATTGTGATATGTCTCGGCACAGTTTTATAATACTCTGAATAAAAATATACTTATCACCTTATATAATTTCATTGACAACGATTACTATGTACAGTACATATATACTCATTTAACGTCATGAAAGTTTAAGGGTCCCGTATTAACCCCCTGTAGCACTCTTGTGTTTTTCTAATGAGCATTTCAATGAGTGCCCTATATAAGGTTAAACTTCTTTAACTTTGTGCTCTGCAAGATATCTTCTCGAACGAGACACAATCGCACGTGCAGTGCGTCTTATCAAGCTGCAACTTACTGGAATAAGTGTTTTTGCTGTGCTTCAAAGTAAAGTCTGAACTTTGTCCACACGTTTAGTAATCCAGAGCACTCAGATAGTAGTGAAAACAACAGACACCAGTCAAACATCAATCATTTGTACTTATGTTACTTGTACTTAAATTACTTTCCTAATATCTTTTTCTGAGTAGCTGAATTGCTAATTTAATGTCTTGACTCAATACTACTTAAAATCCTTAGAAATCTCATTTGGGCATAAAAAAAGATATATCGCAAATAAATCGTTATCGCAATAATAGTATTCGCGATTTATACAGATCACAGACATGTGTGATAGATCGCATTATGCATTCATTGTTTATCGAAATTTGACCAGTCAGATAGGGCCTTACTATCTTTAGTCCCGCCTCCCCAGTAGTTGCTGCTCTGCTATAGGCTGAAGCGTGCCAAAGCTGAACCCAGAGCTGCAAATAAACACTAATGGCGGGATTCGAGACGCGACAGAGGAAAATGACGGCAGCCAATCAGAGTCAAAATATCCTCCCTCACAGTGTTTTAAAGACTAAACGTTTGCACGATGAGAGTTTTTTTAGTCTAAATCAAGAATTAATTAGATCTAAACAATATCATTTATATTAATATCATTAAATAAATAAAAGATTTGAAAACATAGCTAATAGGGTTGAGCGATGTTGACCAATTTGACATCGTACGATGTCTAATGTGAAACATCACGACGGACGATGGCATCGTCGTCATAGGCGGGGGTGGGGGTGGTTTTTGTTAAATTTCAATTAATTATTAACGAATTAATTAATTGTAGCCTACCGTTTTCACTACCTAACCCAAATGGTCTTTGCTTTACCCATAACCAAACCATAAATAAATAAAGCTACACACAAATGACCACCTGTCGATCACTTTTTCCGCACGACTCTGGCATGAATAGGCAGAGTGATCTGTGTGGTTATAATGGCTTTTTCTCACAGCTGGTGGAGGAGACGAGAGTTCGTTTGGAGTTCACTGTAATATGTATTGTGATTGATGATAACTTTCTTTAATTTTGTTAATAACTTCCTTAATTTTGTTAATATTTTGTAAATTGATGATAACAATTGTATTGTGATTGATGATAACTTCCTTATTTAATTATAATTATGAGGAAATAATAACAAGATGCTAGGGTTCGACCGTTTTGGTCGCATATGTGCCCGAAATTTTATCTATGCGACCTAAAAATATATTTGGAAGCATCTGAGTGCATAAATTGTTGTCATATGACCTGTTTTCACAGCAAAATCCTCACCGCGTGCACGGATTTAGGAGACATTTACGCAGAATACATCTTTGCACCTAAAAACGGCAAACGCAGCGCTCTGAAACAGATTAAACAGTTGTTATGTGAACTTGCTGAAGCAAAAAAACCCCGCAATGCTTGCCCCGCCTTTGTGATCTTTTTATTGGCCCACTGCTTTAGAACTGAACACGAACGGATTGGTTAATATCAGCTGTCAATCACTCAGTCAACACCTCCTGCCTTCAGATAAATGGAGCGACAACCATCGTAAAGCGCTGAAGATGAGAGAATGAAAATAACACTGACAGATTTTGTTTTAGAAACCACCTAAAGTTACTAATAATGGCTCATCTTATTAGTGATCACGTGCTGAATGTTAATCCACCGTTTACACTTTTCCAAGAGTGGATAAAAGACGTCCAGTGGCTTCGAGTTCGCTCTGAAAATAACTAAAGCTATTCACTGTAGATGAGAGACGGGGTTTGGTAACAACGTTTGCCACTGAAGCTACACATTTTAAGCGCGAGAGGTATTGTATAATGCTTCATTTAATCCTCACGATGCTGTCAGCCGTGCAAGCGGCAGCTTTATGTTAAACTTAACACAGCTCATGTAAAGACTGTTATTGGTATTAAGATGACATGCAAACAATAAGTTATATATCAATATAAATGTGGGCGGGGCGATGGATCGTGATTCCGGCTCAGCATCGCGAAGTTTATCGGACATCGGCGATGGATAATGACATCGTCTATCGGCCCAACCTTAATAGCTAATAAAAGTATCGTTTAGGGAAATGATATATCGTAAGAAGTACCGTTATCACAATACTCAACATCAATCGCATATCATCACGCAACAATATTAGCTCTAGTTTGCAGCTCAAGGACGAATCATATATAATTATTACTATTACACAATGAAGGCTACGCTGTTTTTACATTTGATTATTCAATTTCTGTGCGTGAATACGGTAAACACTCTGTCGTAAACCTTAAAGTACTGTGTATTTGATTTGTATATTTGCTCTGCTGCCTTTACCAATGCTTGCAATTGGTTTATTATATTCTATGCAGATACGCTCCCCTAAAACATCATCCTAATCGATGTAAAATGATTCATTATTTCCAAATAGAGATGCTCAAGTCAAGGCGGAATTCCATTTATATTGAAATACTATACATGACTGCAGAAAAACAATATCAGGGGTTTTTTTTTTCAGTGCCGCGAAGCCCCACATTTGTTTTTTTATTCAGTCTGTCTGGGCTGTGAACGGTGAAACTGGGACAGCTCATGACATGGATACAGTGCAGTACAGCAGTGTTTGATTGTCTCCTAACATGACATTTAATTCCATGATTCTCAGTCAACCAAAAACAGAAATGATCCTTTGACAAACTCTCATATCCTTATTTAGAAAGAGGAAGACCGCGCTGGACCGCAGCCTGATGATCTAGCAGTTTTAAAGGGGTAGTTCACGCACAACTGAAGATTGTCTTTCTTCTGTTGAACACAAATGAAGATATTTTGAAAAATGTTTGAAACCTGTAACTATTGACTTCCATGGTATTTGTTTTTCCTACTATGGAAGTCAATGGCTATCAGCATTCTTCAAAATATCTACATTTGTGTTCAACAGAAGAAAGAAATTCTTAAGGGTTTGAAACCACTTGAGGAACAGATAAATTGAGTACATGTTTTCGTGTGAATGCAGCTTTAAGATCTGCGCAGACTGGGATGATTTTCACTCGCGCTTTTTGACGATGTAAACAATGTGATCATGCACACCAACTTGCAAATCACCAGACGTAAAAAAATAAAATAAAAAAAAAACGCTTCAGGGTCATTTTTACGTTTGATGCGTCACGTCAAAAAACGACTCCACCAATCAGATTGCCGCTTTTGTTCCTGTGCCTGGAGCAGCTGAAGTTACAGTATACACCACTTGAGGGCGCTCAAGCACAAAAACGGTCCAGCCGAGTAAACCTAATGAAAAAAAAAAACTTGCAAGTTTATTTAATTTAATCTAACATCAGGGGTGTGGGCTGAACAATATCGAAAAGTCTAATCGTATCAAAAAATACCGAAAAAGTACCGTTATCACGATAATACATTCATTCATTCATTTTTTTTTTCGGCTAAGTGCCTTTATTAATCAGGGGTATGCGGAATGAACCGCCAACTAATCCAGCTTATGTTTTACGCAGCGGATGCCCTTCCAGCTGCAACCCAGTACTGGGAAACACCCATACACACTCATACACTACAGACAATTTAGCTTATTGAATTCCCCTATAGCGCATGTCTTTGGACTTATAGGGGGAAACCGGAGCACCCGGAGGAAACCAACATCAACACGGGGAGAACATGCAAACTCCACACAGAAATGATCTCGTACCAGCCACCTTCTTGCTGTTAGATGATCATGCTACCCACTGCGCTACCGTGATGCCAGTTATGGCGATAATAGCAATATCCACCAGAGAAAAGTGAAATCATTTAAATTGGTTTTATGCGGCAAGCATTTGTGTGCTTGCATGCATTGGTTGTTTATCTAAATCTGGCCAATCAGATGAGGCCTTTATTTTCTTTAACCCCGCCTCTCCTGTAGATGCTGTTAACTGAACCTAGAGCTGAATATTATAAATACTAAAGCCAGGAGACGAGAGAGAATATGCGCCGAGGTTATTAGCCATTCGTGGTGTTTTAAAAGTCTAAATGTTTGCACCTTGACAATATCTGTATATCCATACCTTTTTATTTTAGTTTGATCTCATAACATAAATAAAATGATTTTTTAAATTGCTGATAAATTCGTGTTTTGCACGTTAGTTATATCCTAAGAAATATTGTTATCGCAACACTCAACAATACGGGTGTAACGGATCAGTTTATCCGTGATTCGTATGGACTCACGTGACGCACGGACTATTACATTGTTTTACTTGTAGATTAATCTTAAATTTGTAACGATTGCAGAGAGATCGCCTCTCACATCATTCAAATCACATGTATGAGAGCATTTAGGCTTTCCTGTAAAATATAACGATGACGGAAGAAGTTGTGGGGGGTTATTGCGAATGTAGTGGGTTTCTTAGGTTATTAAAGGTGTTTTCCATCACTACTTGTTTAACCTGCAATAATGCATTCAGCGTAAGCTGCAGAATTAATAATTGAAAGATCAGGATCTCAACACCCACGCAACATCAATTACAAATGATAGTGATTTGCATACGTTTATCAATCCTTCAACTCGCGGCATTCAAATATGAAAATGCAGTCTTTTGAGTTACTTATGAAGATACAAACCATGGAGAACAGTTTATAGCTTAGATAAAACCACTGATGTTTATGGTCCAGATTAAAGTCACCATCTAATGCATTTAACTTGATGCTCAAAAATGAAAGTTGTATTCAGCAATTACATTATTTACCAATAGGTGGCGACAACCAGCTATTAAAAATACACCATTGAGTAATTCTTCAACAATGATCATCTAGCAATGAAATATGAAGATTTGAGTGAATAACTGAATCATTTACTGAAAATGAGGCCAGAAATAAATATGGGTTGTGCAAATGACGTTAGATTTTTACATTTAGCGTCATCAGCAACAGCAGAAGTAACAGTGAATTTTTCACAGTGAGTATTTTACAGTTTATTTTTATTCGGCTGATTATTTCTTCATTTTATTTTGAATAAAATGACAGCTTCTAAGTTCTGTTTGATAAAACCTAAACTTTTTTAGTACTGTTTTTGTAATAAACGTAAAGTAAATTACATTAGTCGTCTCCTCTTATTGGCTGAACCAAAAAAAAATGGTCCGATCCATGACTAAAAAACCATAATGTGATCTGAACCGTGAGATTTGTGATCCGTTACATTACTTCTCAACAACAACGTCGCATATTATCCCAGTATTGCACAGCACTCATCAGGGGGTGATATTCGTTCAGCTTAAACACCAGTGAAAATCATTTGCAAATGCTGATAAACGTCTTGGAAAAAAAAAATGCTGACGGTCAGCATGAAATCTGTCTCGGTGTCCACACAAGCCTTAAGTGCGCACCTTGATCTCTGAACCGATGCTGGACAAGCCAGATCAACAAACACAAACACACACAACATCTAAAGCAGGAAACTCGATCCTGGAGGACTTGTGTCCTGCATAGTTTACCTCCAACTAGAAAGAGCTTGATTAGCTTGTTCAGGTGCGTTTAATTGGGGTCGGAACTAAAATATGCAGGACACCGGCCCTCCAGAACCGAGTTTGGGCATCACTGATGTAAAGCCACAACAACACTGACATGTTTTTTCACTTCAGCTCCACTGAAACGTCTCAGTTCTCCTACAGCTACAAACTAAAGCCAAATTCTCCATAATAAAGTCCGTGTAGACAGTAAATCTGATTATTTATTACATGCCTAAAAGAGACAGTTCACCAAAAAACTCTTTGGCTGGAAACGTTTATGAATTTGTGTCTTCTGCTGAACACAAAACAAGATGGAAATGTCAATAGTAGGAACAGAAAATACTATGAAGGTCAATTTCCCCAGCATTCTTCCCTATTCAACAGAAGAAAGAAGCTCAAACAGGCACTGAACAAGAACTGTCCCTTTAAGAACAAAGATTGAGGGAAAATTCATTATATGTTGGCATGAGGTAAATGTGTTAGCAGCGTTTTGTGAATTAACATTCGTTTACAAGCAAAAAAACAAAGATGTGGTATTAAATACTGAAAACACTTTCGTGTGAGAGGTGGAAAATGTTCAGGGAAGCAGAAGTAAAATGTAAAACATTAACACTGTCACACAGAGAATGAAGTATTTAAAAGAGAAAAACATCAGAGAAGGACGAGAGAGAGAGAGAGAGAGAGAGAGAGAGAGAGAGAGAGAGAGATACGAAAACCCTCAACATAATCAAACATGAAGATATGGATGGATGGATGGATAGATGGACGGATTTATGAATGGATAGATAGGTAGGTAGGTAGGTAGGTAGGTAGGTAGATAGACAGATAGATAGATAGATAGATAGATAGATAGATAGATAGATAGATAGATAGATAGATAGATGAATGGATGGACGATCGGATGGATGAATTGATGGACGAATGGATGGACGGACAGACAGATGGACAGATAGATAGATAGATGGACGGACGGACGGACGGACGGATAGATAGATGGATAGATGGACGAATGGATGGACGAATGGATGGACGGACAGACAGATGGACAGATAGATAGATAGATAGATAGATAGATAGATAGATAGATAGATAGATAGATAGATAGATAGATAGATAGATAGATGAATGGATGGATGGACGAATGGATGGACGGACAGACAGACAGATGGACGGATAGATAGATAGATAGATAGATAGATGGATAGATAGATAGATAGATAGATAGATAGATAGATAGATAGATAAATAGATTTATGAATGGATGGACGATCGGATGGACGAATGGATGGATGGACAGATAGGTAGATAGATGGATAGATGGATGGATGGATGGATGGATGGATGGATGGATGGATGGACGGACGGACGGACAGACAGATAGATGGACGGATAGATAGATTTAGAGTTGGTTTTATATTCGCACATTCAGGCTTTCTCCCTAATAATATCACTTCAGAAGTGTTATTTACAAATTCTAAATGATGAAATCTTATTAGCAGGCAACGGTTATCAAAGTACAACATTGCTTACTTTCAAAGAAATAGTGCTAATGTTGTTTTGACGTCATAATTACCCGCGAATTCAGAGCGAATATTCAAATTAGCGTGGTAAACAATATAGGGACCGTTAAAATGAAGCAATGTGCGAATTTAAAATCATCTTTACCTCATAGATAGACAGACAGACAGACAGACAGACAGACAGACAGATAGATAGATAGAGATAGATAGATAGATAGATGCTCTGAGGAGACAAACACAGACCTATGACATCATCACATGCGCGGGGCGTCGCGCCTCGTGAATTATGATGTCATGAGGACAGCCGGTTAAAACAATAGCGGCTGACCGCGGCCTGATTCGCGTTTGACGGTTATGTTAAGAAATGACACAATTAAGCTGAATAGGTTAATGAATGATGACCGCGAAGCCGTTATGTTTACAGCTGAACGCACTGACCCAGTCCGCTGAGGTCCTGTCTGACGTTCAGGCGGTTCCGCTCGTCCGCGATGGCCTTCAGCATGTGCTGCAGGGACTCGTCCGGTTCCGCGGGATCATCTGTCTGGCCCGGTAGAGCTGCCATGATGCGCGCGGAGCTCATGACACGGTAGCGCCGCTCATCTCACGGTAACGCCGCAGACCCGCTCAACACACAACAACACGGGCACTTCCGTCAGCTGCCTCTGCGTCGCGTTGGGAACACCCCGTGCTTGGCCCATGACGTCACGCCGTAAGCGTCACTTAAAGGGATAGTTCACCCCCAAAATAACATGTACTCACTGTTTACTCACCCTCTAGTGGTTCCAAACATTGATAAAGAGTTTAATTTTACACAAGGGAAGATATATAGAGAACGGACAATGCATTCTGGGTATTTAGGACAAGGGAGCCTGACTCCCATTCACCTCAATTGATTTAGTGTATCTTACGCTCATCACCAATAATCAGTAAGAGCTGGTACTACAGATGAAGAAAATTGAGGTAAAGTTGGATTTATAATTGCACATTCAGACTTTCTCCTTAATAATATCATTTCATAAAAGTGTTATTTGCAAATTCTAAACAGGGAAATTATATCAGCAGCCAATGACTGTCAAAGTACAACACTGTTCACGGTCAGTTAAATAGGGCTAATGTTGTTGTGAAGTCAAACTTAAATGCTAATTCAGACACAATATTCAAAAAATTTGCGTGGTAAACAATATAGGGACCATTAAATTAACAAATGTGCGAATATAAAACCAACTTTACCTCAAGAAGAAGAAAATCATATCTGCAAAGGTTTTCTTGCAGCGGCTCGTTGATGCCCTGCCAGTTTCGGATCAGCTCGGCTTCTCAGACACACAGAGAGCGTTTATAAAGTTATCTACACGTTAGTTCATTTTATTCAGAGTGTTTGTGAGATGTTTTTCAAAAGATATTACTTTAAAACGGTCTCTTTTAATACTGTTGTGAATGCTGTTTGTTTACATTGTGTGCTCCTGTGTTTGCCCACAAACATGGCCGACCACAACTTACCATGATGTAGATTCAGGAGCTGTACTTTCGACCTTTATAGTTGGAAAAAAGAAATACTGTGGAAGACCTTCCAGTGTTTTTATTCACCAATTTATATTTGCGTTTTGGAATATTTCATTAGTAAATGCTTAATGATTAATCCAACCCAGGCTTATTCTGAAAACGTAGTCCCGAGGACGTTTCTGGAGACCGCGAATTATGTAGCCGGAGGTACGTATGGCTGCATTTCGTTTTTTAAGCGAATGCTGCGGGGCGGTATGACGCCGTTCCTTTTAGCGATCACCGGCTGACCGCTTACCTTCGTGTGGAGGGCTTTCCCGCTGCAACCAGTTTGTCCAGTTAGCTCGTCCTGTGCGTCGGCGGACTTGAGACGCAGAGAGGAGCTGACCACGACGACTGGTTCGAGTCCGGGGAAGAGCGGTTCCAGAAAACAGGTAAGACTAAAACAGAATCCAAGAAATAAAGCGAAGAGGTTCATAACAGGGTGAGAGTGTGGTAAAATCCGAAAACGTGGTAAAAAAATAAAATAAAATAAATAAATAAATAAATTAAAAAAATAAAATCAGACGAGGGCTTTTCTTTTTCCGGACGGCTTTTGTAAATCGTTGGTTGGGTTTAGGGCGGGCGGGTCAATCTGTAAAACTGGTTGGGTTCGGGGAAGGAGGAGGGTGGGTCGATTGGCCGGTCGCCAAGTCAATCATTCAGCCAGTCGGACAGACGTTCGCTCGACAGCGCCCTCTGGTGGGTTCACGCGAGAACAGCGCAGGTGCGAACGCCACTCACGGGAGACGTCCGAGAAGCCAAAAAGGCGCACACAGCGGCCTCTCGCGGATTCGCGAAAACAAAAAAATGCAAAAATGTTTCTCCAGAAACGTCCTCGGGACTATGTTTTCGGAATGAGCCTGGGTTGGGTTAATCTGAAAGGTTGTTTTGGAGTTTCTAAAATCCCTCAGCTAAAGTCTGTCATCAGAGTGGTTCAGTATTATTAATATTAATATTGTATTATCTCAGACATCCCATGTTGGGAAAAGTCATTTCCAGGGGAGACAGAATGATTTGTGGGAGATGTTAGGGGGGGAGCGTGGACATATCTCAAGAGCAGGTGGGGACGCCGTTGAATGGAGTGCGCAAAGTATTTGAGGACTGGGCGGGAGACGCGCAATTTCCAGGAGATTCTCAATCGTTTACGGGCATCCGAGATGCATTTGAAACTCATGGGAGACTTTGGAATGTCTGTTATTTTTACCTCCAGAACGGTCTTAAGTGCCTGCACTCCCAAAGAGACTCTCACGCCTCCAAAAGCCACTGTGCGTTCATTGCGTTTCGTCTTCTGAGAAGTACTTTATTATATAAAAAAAAAACTCTTTTAGATATTTGGCGTCAGTTTATCAGGAAGTTACAATTTTGTTCTCATGAACGGCTCATTCTTAAATTAACACGAGAATCATTTCATCTCATTGGTCGAGTTTGTTTTTCTCAGTGTTCAGTATTCATGTTTACATTTTTTGTTTCACTTAATTTTTTTAAGAGAAATAATAAATAGAAAATATAAAAAAATAGATTGTTAGATGAAGTAAATAGAATAGAGAATAGATAAAACAGTGCTCATATTAGAATTATTATAATTAAAAGACAAAGAAAAAATAGAAAACAAATCAGAAGGTGCATTTTGTGGTGCTTTTTCCCCCAGTGCTTCATCAGCAATTCCATAATTTCCCAGAAACGCGTTTATGAGAAAGTGTCTGGTGCGTTTGAAGAGAAAAAGAGCGCATCTCCTATATATAAAATATTACCATTTCAAAATGACAGTCAAGCATTATTGCTTTAAACCAGGGGTCACCAATCTCAGTCCTGGAGGGCCGGTGTCCCTGCAGGGTTTAGCTCCAACTTGCCTCAACGCACCTGCCTGGGTGTTTCAAGTATACCTAGCAAGACCTTAATTGGCTTGTTCAGGTGTGTTTGATTAGGGTTGGAGCTAAAATCTGCAGGACACCGGCCCTCCAGGAACAAGTTCGGTGACCCCTGCTTTAAACGAACACTCCACTTTTTTTTGGAAATATGGTCATTTTACAGCTCTCCTAGAGTTTTTTTTAATTTTATAATAATTTTTTTTAGGGGTTTCACCTTTATTTTTGATAGGACAGTGGAGATTTACAGACAGGAAAGGATGGGGAGCAGAGACAGGGGAAGGGCCGGCAAAGTACCTCAAGCCAGGAATCAAACTCGGGTCGCCATGAGCACATCGGTGCCATGTGTCGACGCGCTAACCATTAGGCTATTGGCGCCGACAGCTCTCCCAGAGTTAAGCGTTTTTGAATCCATTCAGCCGATCTCTGGGTCTGGTCAGTTTTAGCTTAGCATAAATCATTGAATCAGATTAGACCATTAGCATCTCACCTAAAAATAAAAAAAAAAAGGTTTAAGCTGGACTTTTCTATTCTCACCTAATGTACCACGGCTGATAGAAAAGTATTTCTTTTAGGCTGACATGGCTATAGGAACTATACTGTCATTCTGGAGTAATAATCAAGGAACATTGTTGCTGTACCATAGATGCAGTAGGAGGAATGATAGCATCTGAAAAAAAACACCTTAGCTAGATAACCAAGTAACCAACCCAGGCTCATTCTGAGAATGTAGTCCCGGGGACGTTTCTGGAGACCGCGAAATACGTCCCGGGAGGTACGTATTTTTGCAGTTTTTGTTTTCGCGAGTCCGCGAGAGGCCGCTGTGCACGCTTTTTCCCGCGCCGTTCTCGCGTAAACCCGCTAGAGGCCGCTGTCGAACGACCTTCCGCCTGTCTGCCTGGATGACAGAATGATTGACCGTGCGACCGGCCAATCGGCTGACCCACCCTCCTCCGTCCCTAAACCCAACCAACTACGATTCACAAAAGCCGTCCAGAAAAAGAAAAGCCCTCGTCTGATTTTTACCACGTTTTCGGATTTTGACCACATTCTCACCCTGTGACGAACTTGTTCGCTTCATTTTTTGGATTTTATTTTTGTTTTCTTACCTGATTTTTGGAACCGCTCTTCCCCAGACTCGAACCCGGTCGTCGTCGTGGTCAGCCCCTCTCTGCGCCTCGAGTCCGCCAGAGTACACGAAGAGCTAACCGGACAAACTGGTTGCAGCGGGAAAGCCCTCCATACAGAGGCGAGCGGCTGGCTGGCAAGCACCGAAGGGAACGGCATCACACCGCCCCACAGCGTTCGCTTAAAAAAAATGAAATGCAGCTGTACGTACCCCCGGCTACGTATTTCACGGTCTCCAGAAACGTCCCCGGGACTACGTTCTCAAAATGAGCCTGGGTTGCAAGTAACAGCGCTGCATAATATCATTAAAAATATCAAAAAATAGCAACTTTTCCTTTTCCTTTTCCGTCTTAGTACATGATTTAACTACAGAAGAGTCAAGCTTTACATAGTAAAATCATCCAAACTCTTCTCTTTTTTTAAATGAGATGCTAACGGTCTAATCCAATACAATTATTTATGCTAAGCTAAGCTAAAAGTGCTCCAGATAGACCCAGAGATCGGCTGATTGGATTAAAAAATGGTCAAATTCACCTGTTTAACTAATATTTTATAAATTTTGGGATATTTGGTTGTAAAATGACCTATTTGGAGTGTTCCTTTAGGAGACATGTGAAGATAGTGAACATATGAAACACATTTTTTTTTACAGTTTACTACTGTTATTCTGGACGATTCGCTGTTTACATTCATATTAAACAAACATACGTCAGTCACCTGATGAACATCAGCTCAACTTAATATATACAAAATGAAAGCTCAAAATATCTGAGTGAAGCGTGTATTCGCAGAAAAACACAGACATGAGAACATTTCAGCACTTTATTCAGTACAGTACTGCCGAGCGGACGGCTTCCAGCTGAATGCAAAACAAACTGGATGGTTGGAACCAAATATCCTTCGAATGATTCGACGTCAGAAAGGTCACGCATATCATTACGCGCTAATCATCTCGTATGCTGGTTTTACTTCCTACATACAGAGAATACAGGAGCCTGGGGCTAGTTGTCACAATTATTTCCTCCTAATTGAAATCAAATGCAGTATTTTTAGGCCGTGTCCTCACATATACGAATATAATTACACCTGCCTTTGTTTAAAACTACATATACACATGAAAATGTAAAAGCGCTGGCTTCACATCGAATGCAGAAAAAGTATTTGCGCGACTGTGTTACACACAAAGACAATGCTAACGTGTAAACAGGAAACCTCAACCTCAAATGCGTATCGAATGTCATTTGTGCTGACTTCTATCAGAAAACACTGGGATTTAACTATGAATAGGGTTTCATTGAGTTTTTAATGTGATGACATTGAATGTATTTGGGTTGCCTGTGTTTCTGTGATGTGGTTGTGTGGTGATGCCAAAGATACATTTCCACTTGTGGACAATAAAGAAAGTAAAGTCAAAACGGAGCTGAATTACCGCCACACAGTCCAATCTACTGCTCAAGTCCGACTCGAGTTGTGCTGAAGTTCGACCGTTCAACTGGAGCAGAAAATTCATGAGGTGAAAAACATCCTGTGAGTAAACTAGAGCTAGTGATTGCTGTTCTGCAGTGTGAACGCCGCATTAGAATAAAGCTATTGACGTCAGCCAATCAGAAAGGAGAATTCAGCACACGTGCCGATGTCATGAAGGCAAAACCTCCGGCTTTAGTAGCCACATGACTACGCTGTCACTGGAGTTTCTGAAAGTTGCAGTTTCAGTCACCTGATGCTGTGCTTTCGGGTGGCACGGTGGCTCAGTGGTTAGCACGGTCACCTCACGGCAAGATTGTCACAGGTTCGAGCCTCGGCTGGGTCAGCTGGCATTTCCATGTGGAGTTTGCATGTTCTCCCCGAGTTGGTGTGGGTTTCCTCCGGCTGCTCCGGTTCCCTCACACTCCAAACGCATGCGCTATAGGGGAACCGATGAACTAAATTGGCCGTAGTCTACGAGTGTGTGTGTGAATGTGCGTGTGTATGGGTGTTTCCCAGTACTGGGTTGCAGCTGGAAGGGCATCCGCTGTGTAAAACAGATGATGGAATAGTTAGCGGTTCATTCCACTGTGGCGTCCCCTGATAAATAAGGAACTAAGTCAGGGGAAAATGAATGAATACTGGATTTTCATGTGGCCGATAGACCAAACCACAGAAAAAAAACGTACCCGTGTGAAAATACCCGTGTTTTTGTGGACTGGGCCTTAATCAGCATTGATAGCCTTGTAGGCATATAATGCTGTTGCACAAGGGCGTCCCGAGTTCAAGTCCCAGCTCGCAGACCTTCTCGCAAATCCAATCTCGCCCTCCCCCCTTGATCGCTTGACGGTCTATATAAAGTTCCATCCTAATAAAGGCAAAAAAGATAAATAAATAATGTAGAATTTTTATAATACACATTCAGCTGACGTATGATGCTTTACAATTTAATTATTTTGGAAAGGCATTAAGGTCTGTATGAACCGAAAGTTGTGGAAACTATGTTGACGTATTTCTGAGATTAGATGAAATATATTGAGTAGGGGGCGGGGCTTTCTTTGTGCGCATCATTCCCTCATAGCAAGCAGTAAGAGGGGCGTGGCTAAGAATATTGTCGTCAAACTTGTCGAAGCACTTGTCGTAGCACCGCCCCTCCAAATGCAGAAGCAAATGTTCAAATTTTGATTGAAGATTACCAAAACAAACGTTTTTTTCAGTGGATTGACTTGCATGGATTGATTCTTCACCCAAAAAAATAACAATGTGAGCAAACAAAATAAACTAAATTGTAAATACAATGTAATTTGCGTTTCATGCAAGGTAGTTTGAAAACTGGGTCCTGTAACAACTGAACTCCAATTTTATGACGGACAGTACCAGCGAACATCTTTCTCCAGGTTTGTGGGTAAATAAAATTAAATAAATACAAAAAACTCACTACGAGAATCTATTTACTAGTACACAACCAAATGTATGTGACAACTAGCCCAGGTTGTCTATAATCCACTCTTGATTATGAGTAGCACACATTCATTGGGTTCCTTTCACAGATTATTTTCATCAGGGGGTCGTTCTTTGTGCGTGGATTACTTCGTTAGCTGGATATGATGATTGAAGATTTGACATGACTGTTTCCATCTTCAAAACTCATATGGCAACAGGTCTGCCAGCTCAAACCTGCTCGTTAGCAGCAGCTTATTTCATATAAACAGGATTCGACTGAATCATTTCGGGCGATATTGATCGTCTGTACCCACTACTGATATTTTCCGCATTTAATCGGCGAAAATAAAAATATTGTAAAATTATTTAAATAAAAAATTAATCTGATTTTTTTTAAATAATTGAAAGTGATGTAATCACAGAATTGTTGACATTTTAGCAGATTTATTCAAAAAGAAAAGCTGGAATATCACATGGTCATAATCACACCCTTTGCTTAGTATTTAGCAGAAGCACTGTTTTGATCTAATACAGCCGTGAGACTTTCTGGGAAAGACGCAACAGGTTTTTCACTCCTGGATTTGGGGCCATTCCTCCTTGCGGATCCTCTCCAGTTCTGTCAGGTTGGATGATAAACGTTGGTGAACAGCCATTTTTAGGTCTCTCCATAGATGCTCAATTGGGTTTAAGTCAGGGCTCTGGCTGGGCCATTCCAGAACAGTCATGGAATTGTTGTGAAGCCACTCCATTATTTTAGCTGTGTGCTTAGGGTCATTGTCCTGTTGGAAGGCAAACCTTCGGCCCAGGACAGCACCTGAGTTAAATATAGGAGTCACGGCAAAGAGTCTGAATACTTTTCTTTTTTAATAAATCTGCAAAAACGTCAACAATTCTGTGTTTTTCAGTAAATATGGGCTGCTGTGTGTACATTAACGAGGAAAAAATAAACAAATGATTTTAGCAAATGGCTGCAATATAACAGAGTGAAAAATTTAAGGGGGTCTGAATACTTTGCGTACCCACTGTACTTTTAAGGCATCACTATAGATATAAGATTTTAAATACAATCGCAAATGTTGAAAAGGATCCGACGCAGCTTTAGTACGATTTCTGAGAGCGTATGATAATAAATACGGCCGATATTCTCACTAGCCGCAATTCCACTATTGGGCCAGTGCGAGCCAGGGCTTTAATCGGGCCAGGCCGGGCCAATAGTCCGAGAGGTTGAGAAATGAGGCCGAAATCATGTCGCGTTTCCACTGTCGGGCTAGTTGCTCACAGCGCGTCACGCAAACACCGCCCCCAGAACGTCCCCCGAATCAAACGTCACACAACCCGTCACACAACCCGCCCACTTCAGCGGGAACAAAAAACTCAAATTATAACCACAAACACAACCTGGCATCACTACGAGAGCTGGAAGATGGAGAACACCGAAGCGATTGCTTTTTTACTGTTTGTGGTCTGTTGGTGTAAGGCCAGACAGCGATCCCTGGATAAGGGCATTCGAGTTCGGCGGCATTTACTTCGAACACAGATTTTGGCTGCAAGGCGCAAAAGAGCAGCCGAGTGACGAGAACGACGATAGCAAAACAAATGTAAGGGAAGAAAGCATCTTGTCTCCTCTTTACCTGACAGGAAAACTCCGCCTTTGTACGTAGCCCCGCCCCGAAGCCCCAGTTGGCCCTCCTTGGCCCAAGGTATTCGGCGGGCTGAAAAAGGCCGGACGCTGGCCCCAAGAAAGCCCCGCTTTGGCCAGATTACGCCCCGGAAGTGATAGTGGAAACGCGACTGGCCTTGGCTCGCCCTGGCTCGCTCGCTTTAGGCGCGATAGTGGAAACGCGGCTACTGACAGATTTTTTGTCTGAAGAAATCCTTATACAGTTAAGCTAATATGGGGTAATTTGAAGACGCGTCTCAAATACGAAAATGCTTTTTTTGACGCAAAACTAAATTAAATAGCCAAACGTGAATAATAACGCCAAAAATCCACTTTAAATTTAAAACTAAATACTATTGACTCCTGAAAGTGTAAAGCCTGAACGAATAGCCTACAACAAATGTTGTAAAGTTATTATATATCATTAAACAAAACGTTTTATTTATTACGAATTTTGTCGTTTTGGCTACTAATTAAATATTAATGAGATGATGTCATTACGCTGTTGTCTTGCTGCCAGCCAATCACAGCATTGCTGATTCTGATTTCGAGGATTGAAAGATCTCAACAAACATGAGCGCACGTAATAATCATGTTTGAAGAAACCAAATTAGCCGGAGATTAGCCGGTTATCAAGATTAAAACATTCGGGATCTGACATAGTGTTTAAACGACGCACAAAGAACGAACCCCAGTTCACATTTGACTCAAAACACACTCCAAGCGTAAATGTAAACAAACACTTCTTCGAAATATAATAGCTTCGCTTTGCCGAAAAGGTGCTCTATAGGACACTAGCACGATCTGGCCTATTAAAAGAAGACGACAAAGCTCCCGTTTCGTGAGTTCAGCTGACGAAGATGATCCCGCAGGCTTGACGTGACGCACACACAGGACACCCTATTAAAAAGCCCCTCGCTGACACCGCAGCAGGATAAAGCGTCTAATTATTGTGTACAAACGTTTCGCAAGTTCACAAAATAATTCACAATCATAAACGGAATAAATGTCAGCCTAAGACAGGCCAACGAGCAAACTAATACATAGACGTCTCCTGTCAGTTGCGAGAAAGGCAAAAGTATCATCAGCCTGAGTCGGACATGTTGCTTTGCTGATAAGTCTATGTAGACAGTAACCATCACACAGTCTTGACGATGAGTCTGTTAATTAAGCCGGTAATCAAATGCATAAGTTTGTTAGTGTGATGCTGCCCTCTGGTGGAGAACGACAGTCAGTAACTCTTAAAGGGGCAGTTCACGCAAAAATGAATATTCTGTCAATATTTCCTCGTTCTCCACATGTTTAAGACCTGTTTGAGTTTCTTTCTTCTGTTAAACACACATGGAGATACTCTGAAGAATGTTGGACATTGACTTCCATAGTATATATTTTTTTGCTTTCGGAATATCTTGTTTTGGAAAAAGAAGCTCATAAATCACTGGAGTGCGAGTAAATATTTCCATTTTTGCGTGAACTGTCCCTTTAAATAACCACCTTCGGTGTGTCGAAGTGTTCACTTTGGCCTCTCGTTACGTATTATTGCCAGTCCGATAAATGAAGATCCCTGTTTATAACACTGTTCACATCTGCACCGAAGATGAACATATTTCCAACTACTTCACGACAACATCTGCAACATTGAGACTAAAACCTTGAATCCGGACAGAGAGAGAGAAAGACAGACAGATACAGATTTATACAGATTGTTAGAAAGAAATGAACAGATTAACGAAATCTCACGATAATTCGTAACTTTTTAAGTTCGTGGCTAATTCGTATTCATTTGTATACTCTCATGCATACATTTTAGTACGATTCACTCATGCCCCAGTGATGGCTGGCTTTAGGGGTGGGGTTTAAGGACACGCCTCTTTTTTAAAAAAATGTACGTTTTCGTACGTGTAACGTCGTATGAATTTATACGAATTAGCCACTTTCATTGTTACGTTTCCTCGTGAGAACGGGCTAGAACAGAGATATAGGCAGAATGTTGAAGCTGCTTTCCAATGCACGGTACGGCTCAGTTTGGCATTTCCTATCGCAGTTTAGTAGTGCTTAAAGTGGGTGGGATTATCGATATAGTTGCGGTGCATCTACTAACATGACTTTCATTCTGGGTCATCCCATTCAGCTCCGCTACAACCTATAAATGTCTGGACCCCTTCCACTGACCACAGTGATAAATCGTTAAAGATCACGATCTCAATTTCTACGATTCGGCTTATTGTATTTACAGGAGAGAAGCATTTCCGCATCTGCATTTCTCAATCCTGGTCCTCGCTGTATTTCACGTAACATTCATTCAAGGGTTTACACAACAGCATTGCCTGCAGCGTGACATAATATACCTTCGTAAATACAATATAGTGTAAATTGACGTCACACGCAAAAATTTAGTTTGAATGAAACATGCTCCCTTAGAACTGAAATGATGGCGGAATATCCTGTGAGATCTGAAGTTAAAATAGAAACATACGAAATGCGCAGTTCGGGAGAAGGGACTTCGGGATTGACAAACGACGTTGAACGGCATAAATTTGTAAATAACGTTGTAAATAACGTTCAGTTTGTTGCACAGAGCGAACGTTTCGTTTTATAAGACATGTTGGTAGTAATTATGACTTGCATGTATGTTTTTGTTTTTAAAGTCATTCACTATGACATGAGCTAGTTATTGCTAATGCTAATTATAATGATTAAATTAGCACTATAATGCTAGTTTTTTAAATATAGCGGGGTTGGTGTCTCGTGTCACAAATCAGCGTGTATAAGTCACTTGGAACCTCACAGTTTTAGATACAGAACACCAAAAAGTGAACCGTAACGAACCGAACTGAACCATGCAGTGGAAAAGAGCCTTAAGGTGCCGTTCACATATCGCATCTAAACACAATATTGCGTATTCTTTCGCCAATTTCAACATGCAATCGTGTGGCATCTGTCATTGTTAGGTAACCGTTTTCTTAGTGGATAACCAACCGACAAACCCTTGCTGTGGCTCTGATACAAGTTTTATTTATGGAGAAAATGAGAAAGCACTGCAGTAATTAGTCAACGGTTATTTCTGAACATTTATTTATTATCAAAGTATGAAGCTGGTTAGTTCTAGTCACATGACTCGCAAGGTGCTTGCGGAAAAGTCTGAAAAGTTGAGATGTTTTCGCAATATGTGAACGCTCCCTTAAAGCCTCTGTATACTTCAAACCAAATCGAAAACGTAACTAAAATGAGGTCATTTTGACCAAAACCCAGCCAAAACACGTAGTTCTTTTTAAATTTGTTTCAGCAGATCGAAACCGCTCACCAAAGGGAACTTTTGGTTCTTCAGTCAAACACGAAGAGAGAGAAACAATAGAAAAATACTGTTAGACAGCTTGGTAAAAATAGATACAGACAGACGAGTGTTAAAGACACTGTATAGAGATAGAGTTAGATTGTCAAACAGACAAACACTGTTACACAAAGACATAGGCAAACGGCCAGAAAGATGTCGATATGTTGTTAGAAACATGGTAAGATTGTTCGCAGACATTAAAAGGGGAGGTTAAAAACAGACAGAAACAGAGAGACGGGCAGAGCGAGAGGCTGACAGGCGGTAGACAGATTCTAGAGCTGAGGTGAAAAATCATGGGAGTAACCGATTCTGCATTGGTTCTGAGATCTTCATATGCAGCGCTGTTCTCTCTTGAATCGATTCTGAGCGTAGTTTTTAACAGTAGATGGCGCTGTATGTTTAGAAAACAGCCAGACTCTGTTTACATAACTCGCTGAAAGCACAAGAGCTCTTCCTCATGGGCATTTCAATGCGACACCTGCTGTTAAAAACTACTCTTGAGCAAAGTTTCAAAATAAGCCTAGACCACCATCTGCTGTTTAAAAACTAGCCTAGAGCGCCATCTGCTGTTTAAAAACTAGCCTAGACCGCTATCTGCTACTTAAAAACTAGCCTAGAGCGCCATCTGCTGTTTAAAAACTAGCCTAGAGCGCCATCTGCTGTTTAAAAACTAGCCTAGAGCGCCATCTGCTGTTTAAAAACTAGGCTAGAGTGCCATCCGTTGTTAAAAACTAGCCTAGAGCGCCATCTGCTGTTTAAAACCAGTCTACAACACCATCTGCGGTTTAAAAACTAGCCTAGAGCGCCATCTGCTGTTTAAAACCAGTCTACAACATTATCTGCTGTTTAAAAACTTGCCTAGAGCGCCATCTGCTGTTAAAAAACTAGCCTAGAGCGCCATCTGCTGTTTAAAACCAGTCTACAACACCATCTGCGGTTTAAAAACTAGCCCAGAGCGCCATCTGCTGTTCAAAACTAGCCTAGAGCGCCACCTGCTGTTCAACACTAGCCTAGAGTGCCATCTGCTGTTTAAAAACTAGCGTAGAGCGCTGTAAGGATGGCTATATGTCTCCATAATATTAAGCTTTACAGCGCCATCTGTTGTTAAAAACTAGCCTAGAGCGCCATCTGCTGTTTAAAATTAGCGTAGAGCCCCATCTGCTGTTCAAAACTAGCCTAGAGCGCCATCTGCTGTTCAAAACTAGCCTAGAGCGCCATCTGCTGTTCAAAACTAGTCTACAGCGCCATCTGCTGTTCAAAACTAGCCTAGAGCGCCACCTGCTGTTCAACACTAGCCTAGAGCGCCACCTGCTGTTCAACACTAGCCTAGAGTGCCATCTGCTGTTTAAAAACTAGCGTAGAGCGCTGTAAGGATGGCTATGTCTCCATAATATTAAGCTTTACAGCGCCATCTGTTCTTAAAAACTAGCCTAGACCACCATCTGCTGTTTAAAAACTAGCCTAGAGTGCCATCCGTTGTTAAAAACTAGCCTAGAGCGCCATCTGCTGTTTAAAATTAGCGTTGAGCGCCATCTGCTGTTCAAAACTAGCCTAGAGCGCCATCTGCTGTTAAAAAACTAGCCTAGACCACCATCTGCTGTTTAAAAACTAGCCTAGAGTGCCATCCGTTGTTAAAAACTAGCCTAGAGCGCCATCTGCTGTTCAAAACCAGCCTAGAGCACCATCTGCTGTTTAAAACTAGCCCAGAGCGCCATCTGCTGTTCAAAACTAGCCCGGAGCGTCATCTGCTGTTCAAAACTAGCCCAGAGCGCCATTTGCTGTTAAAAAACTAGCCTAGAGCGCCATCTACTGTTCAAAACTAGCCTAGAGCGCCATCTGCTGTTCAAAACTAGCCTAGAGCGCCACCTGCTGTTTGAAAACTAGCCTAGAGCGCCATCTGCTGTTCAAAACTAGCCCAGAGCGCCGTCTGCTGTTAAAAAACTAGCCTAGAGCGCCATCTACTGTTCAAAACTAGCCTAGAGCGCCATCTGCTGTTCAAAACTAGCCTAGAGCGCCATCTGCTGTTTGAAAACTAGCCTAGAGCGCCATCTGCTGTTCAAAACTAGCCCAGAGCGCCATCTGCTGTTTAAAACTAGCCTAGAGCACCATCTGCTGTTCAAAACTAGCCCAGAGCGCCATCTGCTGTTAAAAAACTAGCCTAGAGCGCCATCTGCTGTTCAAAACTAGCCTAGAGCGCCATCTGTTGTTCAACACTAGCCTAGAGCGCCATCAGCTGTTTAAAAACTAGCGTAGAGCGCTGTAAGGATGGCTATATCTCTCCATAATATTAAGCTTTACAGCACCATCTGTTGTTAAAAACTAGCCTAGAGCGCCATCTGCTGTTTAAAACTAGCCTAGACCGCTATCTGCTCTTCAAAATGAAGCTCAGAATCAGTTCAAGAGAATAGTGATGCACTTTGAAAATCTTCTAATTAACTCAGAAGTGATTTCTCTTGTGATTTTTCACCACGGCTCTAACAGATTCAAGGCTTTAATCCAAATGGCATCAGTGTTGTTTCCACCATCATCCTTTATTCAGAACGCTCACCTTCTCACAAAAGTTCATCAGTGACTTCTAATCAGCAGTTTACGTTCCCTGCGGCGCTGCTATAAACGTCTCCTCAGATCCCTGAATGAATGGATGATCACGAGCCGTGCCTCCCGTTGACCCTGCAGTCTCAGTTCGGGCTGTCTCACAGCGCTCCCGGAGCAGCTCAAACGCAGACGCTTCATTGGTTCGCAGGTCCGTGCGCTCGGCTAGCTGTTGTTGTCCACTGTCATGTATTTGAGCGCAGCGAAGCCGTAGCGCCTAGACATGTTCTGCTGAAACTCCTCCTTCAGCGTCTTCAGGCAAGCGCGGTACTGTTTGTTGGAGCGAAACTTGGTGATGTCGAAACTGGGCGCATGGGGCATGTGGATCATGTAGGCGTTGGGCAGAACCACAAACTCATACTCCTGAAAATACAGAACACTATAAGCTAAACATCAATGCTAACACTTTACTTATAGGGTGTGTTCGTAAGACTCATGAAAGCTTTATAATCATGACATAAACAGTCATTAAGTGTCATTTACTCAGTAATGTCATTTTAAACGCAAAGAAGACATTGTTCGAGATGTCTTTGTTATGAGAACTTGACATTATCAAGACCACATATCCTGTCATAAACCTGTCATAAACATGAGGCCATTATTATTGTGTCATTAACATTATAAAAGTGTTAAAGAGCCCATATTATGGGTTTTTGAAAATGCTCTTCCATGTAGTGTGTAACACAGCTCTAAGTGAAGTGAAATATCCAGCTAAGGCTTAAATCTGTAAGTGTACAGTGTTTAAAACTATTGATTCATCTATAAAAGAGTCGACTCATAGTGCTTCAAACGAGTCGTCTTGATAACGAGTCATTAGGTGTTTCGCGATGACGCGGCCACGAAACAAAAGCCTCGCCAGTAGTTACGCGCGCAAACCAGGGAGATTTGAAACCTGCGGCCCCGCCCACTAACACAGAAAAAACACTAGACACACACACACAGACGCCGCCGGTCGAGTCACGCTGTGCTCAGATGGATAATATTGACAGTCTCTACCCAAAGATGAAACTGTGAAGAGTCAGTGGTTGAGGTTTATTCACTAGTGTAAGTAAGTGCGATTAAAATTGTTGCCTCGTTTACTCTAGCTTGCAAATTATGTATTTATTGTGTTTTGTTACTTGTTAGCCTGGTACAGTACACGCGGTTACTCTTTATATTCTCTTATCGCATGTAAGCCACGTTGAAAACGCGACGCGTGCCGCTTTGTTTACGGATTTAACGTTAAAGGCTTTTGTGAGCTCGCGTTCCACTGCCGTTTGTTGTTGCTATGGCCATCGTAAGCTAGGAGACGGGAGACTCGTGTCGATTTCCCTAGTTCTGAGGAGGAGCGTGATGTGTGTGTGTTTGTGTTTGTTTGTTTGTGTGTGTGTGAGAGAAAAAGAGCAGGTCGAGTGTGTGACGGCTAGGGGCTAGGAGACAGGAGACGCGTGTCGCTCTCCCTAGTTCTGAGGAGGAGCGTGATGTGTGTGTGTTTGTGTTTGTGTGTGTGTTTTTGAGAAAAAGAGCAGGTAGAGTGTGTGACGGCTAGGGGCTAGGAGACTCGCGTCGATCTCCCCAGTTCTTCTGAGGAGGGTTGTGTGTGTGTGTGTGTGTGTGTGTGTGTGTGTGTGTGTGTGTGTGTGTGTGTGTGTGTGTGTGTGAAAAAAGCCTTACACTATGAAGCGTGTATGCACTGTGACTACTTTTATATTGTTGATTAGCAGCTGGGCATTTCACTCTGTCTCGCGCTGAAGCCTGTCACTGTCGACCAATCGCAGCAGGCTGTCATTGGTCCAATCAGCGCAGATTAGCTTCGCGCTGAGGAGGGGGTTGGGAACAAATGAATCGCTGAACGATTCATATGAGAGTCGCTGGGATAATTAGGTAAAAATAAATGCAGATTATAAGACCATCAAAGTGTTTTTTGACCTTGCATG
>NC_079438.1:931177-936177 GCF_903798145.1 Danio aesculapii | reverse complement strand
ATTACAATACAATATAATATAATAAAATATAATACAGTATAATATAATATAATACAGTATAATATAATATAATATAATACAGTATAATATAATATAATACAGTATAATATAATATAATATAATATAATATAATAAAATACAATACAATATAATATAATATAATACAGTATAATACAGTATAATATAATATAATATAATATAATATAATAAAATACAATACAATACAATACAATATAATATAATATAATACAGTATAATATAATATAATATAATACAGTATAATATAATATAATACAGTATAATATAATATAATATAATACAGTATAATATAATATAATATAATACAGTATAATATAATATAATACAGTATAATATAATATAATATAATATAATATAATAAAATACAATACAATATAATATAATATAATATAATATAATATAATATAATATAATACAGTATAATACAGTATAATATAATATAATATAATATAATATAATAAAATACAATACAATATAATATAATACAATATAATACAGTATAATATAATATAATACAGTATAATATAATATAATACCGTGTAATATAATATAATATAATACAGTATAATATAATATAATACAGTATAATATAATATAATATAATATATAATATAATACAGTATAATATAATATTATTTAATATAATATAATATAATATAATATAATATAATGTAATATAATTTAATGTAATATAATTTAATACAATATAATATAATACAATATAATATAATATAATATAATATAATATAATATAATATATAATATAATATAATTTAGTTTAATATAATATAATAATATAATTTACTAAAATATAATTTAATATAATATAATATAATATAATTTAATTGAATTTAATACATAATATAATATAATATAATATATAAGATGTCAACGTCAATAAATAATACATAAAATGAGATCAAAGTCCAAAACAGATTTACTTAAGATACAAATTCTAGACTCACATTTAGAAATATTTCCTTTAAAGATTCTACACACACAAAAATTGTTGTCTGATAATGTAAAAAAACAGGGTACTAAAAGTATATGTCTAACAGTTTGGTTATCAATAAAAGTAAATATGTGCTGTATTTGTATAAGTTTGTTCTATGATATATATTTTGGCGCCAGTGGTGTGGTGGTTAACGCGCCAACACGTGCACTCCGGTGCTCACGGCGACCTGAGTTCGATTCCCGCCTCGTGGTCCTATACCGATCCTTCCCCTCTCTCTGCTCCCAACACTTGCCTGTCAATACTTTCTACTGTCCTATCAATTAAAGATGAAAACCCCGAAAAAAATATTATTAAAAAATAAAAATAAAAAAGTTACAGCTACAATTAGCTTTTAAGCCAAATTTAACATTGAACATTTTTGTGTACTGCTTCACTCAAAATACTGAATTTCAACCTTTTTTTTTTGATAATTATTGATATTCGGTGTCCAGAGAGTATTTCTAAACTGGTTTGGTTCTGATCAGGTGAAAGACTAGTTCCAAAAGTAGCTTTCGGACAAATCTTGATGTAGCAGATAAACAGTGCGTCCCTAGACCCCCTAAAGGACTGTCGGCACATAAATCGTTACGACAACGACAAACAGCAGCCAAAAATGTCTAAAACTTTAGTTTTTGGTGCCATAGTGCCACCTATGGGTCGATTTACGGTTACGAGTTACGGTTTTTGAGTAGCAGTTAACCATAAGGACTATCTGTCTAAGTTTCAAGTCTCTAGGCCTTACGGTTTGGTTTGCATTACAAATGAAGGGAAACATAAGAAACAAATAAAATATAAATGTATTATCTTTCTATTGCTGAGGATGTTTGGTGACCAAACTCATATTTTAATGTATATAACTGTTTAATAAAGGTTTTATTTAAATAAACTAACAATTAATGTCTATATTCACTTAGAAATAGATAAAAATATAGATTTTCCAAAGGCGGTGTACTCGTTTACGCCGAACACTGTACACCAAAACTCAATTTAAAGGCGATTCTCATAGTATTTAGATTTTTCTGAACCCTCAGAACCTACATATCAACAGTTATCTCTCCGCCAAATATTGTCCCATCCTAACGAACCATAAACCGGTGGAAATCTTACTTTCTCTATCTTTTTTAAACCATTTTTAGCAAAAGAAAACAATACTAAGAAGAACAAAAAGGCCATTTCACAATACACAGAATATTGGGCTCAACATAGTACAGTATCTTCAGGAAAGCATAAGAAAAAACGGATTAAATAAAATAAGGTATAGACCATATTGAGGGATGTAAACAAAAACAACGGTCTCAACGTAATTCCTGTATTACATTTTCAATTTCTATAGCTTCCAAAAAGCTCTACATGTTGATAAATAATGTAATAATAGCGGTTTTAACATTAAGTTATGATTGAATTGCCTCTTCTTACAGTCCTAAGCAGGAAATGTTCATGTGCCAGTGACACTGAATCGGTCTACAGACCATATTGAGGGATGTAAACAATAACAGTGGTCCTGATGTAATACTTCCTGTTTTAGATTTGTATTTTTCATAGCTTCTAATAATCCAAAAAATGTCCACATATTGATAATAAATATTAAGAGAGCTCTGTTGAAATTAGTTAAGACTGAATCGCCTCTTGTTGCAGTTACAGGAACTATTCAATGGCCAATGATATCGCCATATTGAAATTGACTATAGAGAAGTGTGTAGACTCTGAAAGGGTACTCTTATGAGAAATTGACCTATTAATTTCCACTCTTATGACTGGTGTTATAATAGACAGATAACAGAAATAAACAGAATTAAGTCTCACAAATGCGCAGTTTTTCACCTGAATGTGAACAGCGTGCCCATGTCCAGCTGCGACAGGAGCTCTGCTTTAGATTTGGGGAAGGAGAGGCGATAGCGCAGCGTTTCGAACGCCGGAACTACCAGAGCCTTCTTAGTGTTTCCCATATCAAGCTGAACCACAGATTTCCTGAAACAGAAATAATATTGGTTTATTTGTGAAAGGGTTCACCTTTACAACCAGAAACTTTACTGATGTTGATCAAGGACAAACTTTCTATAATAAGAAAGTAGCCTATATACAGTTGACGTCAGAATTATTAGCCCCCCTGTATATTCATTTCCCCAATTTCTGTTTAACGGAGAGCAGATTTCTCTTCAACACGTTTCTAATCATAATAGTTTAATAACTCATCTCTAATAACTGATTTATTTCTCTTTGTCATGATGACAGTAAATGATATTAGACTAGATATTCTTCAAGATAATAGTATTCAGCTTAAAGTGACATTTAAAGGCTTAACTAGGTTAATTAAGTTAACTAGGCAGGTTAGGGTAATTAGGCAAGTTATTGTATAACGATGGTTTGTTCTGTAGACTATCGAAAAAATATATAGCTTAAAAGTGCTAATAATATTGAACTTAAAATGGCTTTAAAATAAATTAAAAACTGCTTTCATTCTAGCCGAAATAAAACAAATAAGACTTTCTCCAGAAGAAAAAATATTATAGGAAATACTGTGAAAAATTCCTCTGTTAAACATCATTTGGGAAATATTTAAAAAAGAAAATAAAGTCGGTGCAATAGCTTGGTGGTTAGCGTGCCGACATATGGTGCAGTAGCACGTCAGGGCGTCCTGAGTTCGAATCCCGGATCGAGGACATTTCCCTACCCCCTCTCTCTCTCTCACTCTCTCCAACGTCGCTTCCTGTCTCAATACTGTTCTATCTAATAAAAGCCAAAAATAAATCTTAAAAAAATAAAGAAATTCCCAGAAAGGCGAATGATTTTGACTTCAGCTGTGTTTCCTAAATGTGTAAGCAGGAAGTCCGTCAACTGATCTGGTCATTTTAATAAACAAAAAGCATTTGCTGTTATTTTAAAGGTTGAGGGGCTGTTTACATTATATTTTCAGCCAAAAACAGGACCGTTTTTATGAATTTTGCCTGTTTATTTACACAAAAACAGCGTATTTGAGTCTGAAAACGCATTAATGTGGGGAAAAAAAGTGGACGCTTTTGAGAACGCCGTTATCACTGGGTTATAATGTACACTGATAGTACTACACTACCAATGCTAACACTGTTGTACTGTTATAACAGCTGTAATAACTAAGGCAGACAAAATCTGCAGACATTTTTTGCCATTTCTGCACAGAATCATAACTAAAAATTTAACATACGAAATGAAAAATAATACCTTATTAACTTTTATTTAATGTTTACAAGGCAAATCCAATTAGATCCACTATTTTTGGTAAGCAAAGCAAGTCTCACATATAATATCTCTACTAAAAAACTGAAAACATTACTGTATTGTGAATAAATCATATGAATATTTTCATATTAGTCAATAATATTACTGAAATTAATTTAAAAACTGGAATAAATATAGTTTACACACACTTACTCAAGTAAATAAACAGACTCAATGATGGGCTAAGCATCTGCGGATTTCTGCGCGCGCAGATTCCCTGTGGGCTGAGTGATAACTAAGATAAACTGAAAAACCAAAACGGACCAACACTGCTTTTGTCTCACCTGAGGTACTCATAGAGTCCATACATAGGCAGGAAGTCGATATCCGACAGGAACATGTAGGGAGTGTTGACCTGCCCCATTGCAACATTGCGCAGCAGGTTAACGGGGTAGAACTGGCCCTCTTTGTAGACGATGTGGTATCCCACGTTGCTCCTGCTCATCAGGACCTCGGAGCCCTGAGCGTATCGCAGGAACTGCTGCGCTTCGGCGTCTGAGAGGTAGAGCGCCAAACTAATGGGCCCTTCCCAGTGTTTACAGATGGCCTCCAGCATCTGCAGTCTGACACAAAACAATGCTCCGTTAACTCAGCAAAATCATAAAGGTCGTAAAGGTGTGTTCCACTCATCGCCTCTCGTCAGGTCAAAAGCAGTTGGCCCGATTCCGCATGTAGAAGAGAGCTGGTTATTCAGCAACGAATCATAGCGCGA
>NC_079438.1:908677-923677 GCF_903798145.1 Danio aesculapii | reverse complement strand
GTAACTCAAATCAGCACTCGTTACAGCCGAGGTCTGCAGAAGAGCATCTCTGAACACACAACACGTCCAACCTTGAGGCGGATGGGCTACAGCAGCAGAAGACCACACCGGGTGCCGCTCCTGTCAGCTAAGAACAGGAAACTGAGGCTACAATTCACACAGGCTCACCAAAACTAGACAATAGAAGATTGGAGAAACGTTGCCTGGTCTGCTGAGTCTCCATTTCTGATGCCACATTCGGATGGTCGGGTCAGAATTTAGCGTCAACAACATGAAAGCATGGATCCATCCTGCCTTGTATCAACAGTTCAGGCTGGTGGTGGTGTCCATTAGTACCAATTGAGCATCGTGTCAACACCACAGCCTACCTGAGTATTGTTGCTGACCATGTCCATCCCTTTATGAGCACAGTGTCTCCATCTTCTGATGGCTACTTCCAGCAGGATAACGCACCATGTCATAAAGCGCGAATCATCTCAGACTGGTTTCTAGAACATGACAATGAGTTCACTGTGCTCAAATGGCCTACACAGTCACCAGAGCTCAATCCAATAGAGCACCTTTGGAATTAGGTGTACCTAATAAAGTGGCCGGTGAGTGTTTGTATATTTTGGTGAAGACTTTATTGAAATTAATCCTTTACTTTAGCAGGGATGCTTTAAATCAAAAGATCAAATATAAATATTTTATAATGTCACAAAAGATTTCTACATCTAATAAAAGCTACTTTCCGTTCATAAAAGAAAGCCAAAAAAATTCCACTCAGCTTTTTTCAACATCATAATAATTATAATAACGTTTTTGAGCAGCAAATCTGAAGAGTATAATGATTTATGAAGTATCGTGTGACTGGAGTAATGATGCTTTGAAATCACAAGAACAAATGACAATTTTAAATATATATTATATTAAATACAGTGAAAACGTTTCAAATTTGTACTCTTTTTGCTGTACTTTAGAACAAATAAGGGAAGTTTCATAAACTAATTTCGAGAGGAACACGTGATATGTTTAACTTCAGCTGATCCTCATCACTAATCATTAGCTAGCCTATCGGAGCACTCCAAAACTACTATATATATATTCTAGTTAAACTTCATTCCCTATCTCTGTTTTCGGAACCTCATCCGAAAAAACTCATCTATCTCCGAGCTCAGGGTTCTCTCCCGGGACAGCATGCCAAACCTGCTATTATAGTCGAGCATTATCTAAGTGTGAACTCTTGAAATACAGGTTTGAGACTTTATTATATGGCTGTTTAAATACTATATTCTGATTGGTCAGTCTCAACAATCCAAGGTATGTTATTCCCAGATAACATCCGCTGAATAACACTGGCTCATCCGGGAACTTCCAATCAGCTTGACCGTCAGGGAATACGTTCACATCCATATGCTTACATCCACATTCATATGTATTTGCTCGTCTGTCACCGTTTTCGTCTGTTTGGCGCCATCATGGTGAATGAATAATACACAGGTTAGTCTATGCTCCATTCAGCCAGTTTAGTTTCTGTCAGCTTTGTGTTTAATTAAAGAATTATTGAAATATTATGGCTCAAAACAATGTTTTGTTTCTGCATTGTAAATGTGATAAACAGGATAAAGTACGTCAAGGCGGTTGTTTTCGTGAGAATAAAGCTCTTCAGTCTTCAGTGCTCCGCTTTCTGTCAGACCGCCGATTATCCTAGTGTTATTCTGCAATAACAACCATCCTGGATGTACTTTATTCCTAACATAACAGCCTTGTCGTTTTTAAACTAGTGTACATGATGTACGTGAAGGTAAGGCTGATATTTTGTCATCTAGAATTGATGTGAGCTCGTCTTTGTGTCCTCTTTACGGTATCATCACCTTGAGGTCGGACACGTCTTTGTAGCACTTCTCGGAGCGCGTGTGGTCTGACAGCTGGACATTCCAGTAGCAGGGCAGTTGGTGCACCAGGAATGGGTTCTGCTTGATCACAGCGTTGAAGATGTCCTGCACACATAACAATATCACAAATCATTGTAAGGCTGCATACGTTAATTTCATTAGTATAGGGATATTTCATTTATATAATTATCATATTTGTTTGGAATAAATATATAGTAATTTATTGTAAATACTATAGTGTTTTTGAAGGGTGATATGGTAAAGTACTTGAATTAATATCTTATGTGGTAAATCTATAGTTGCTATGGTAAAATAACAACTATAGTAATTAGAGGTTGACCGATTTTGCCGATATTCTTAGCCACGCCCCTCTGACCTTTAGTTTGCTATGAGTGAGTGATGCGCATAAAGAAAGCCCCGCCCCCTACCCAATATTCCATGTCAGTCTGAAGTACTTCAACATACTGAAATAAGAGTCTCAGTGTTCAGACCGCATTCTCATGAGCTTGTGCATACCGATAGCTAGGTTGGACTGTTCTTGTCGATAGCTAATGAATTAACCGATAGTTCTTAAAATGAATACTGGATTTAAAACTAAATACTAAACAGGAAACTCCATGTAATATAGTACTGAACTCAAGTACACACACAAAACAGTGCTGAAAATGTGGTAAATTAAGATGTCAAAACACATGCACGTGCTTTCAGTGATTTTCACCTCTAGATGTCGCTCTCACTATTGATTTGTTGATTAATAACAACAGAGCCTTCTCAGCCACTCCAGTAATGGATGAAACTGGAAAAATAATCGATTGTTCTAGGAATGATCTGTGCCGATTAATCGGCAAAACCGGTACAATGGTCAACCTCTAATAGTAATATAAACAAATGACCCGATGCTGTAGTTTGGTATGGTATATTTTACAACAATACGCCACAATTTCAGTACTGGAATGATAAAAAAAAAACATAAATTTTTCGCTAACATTTGAGTGTGTTCTGAAGCACCGCTGATTGGACATTGTGTTCACGTGCTCAACAGAAATGACTGATTGGTGGTGAAGGTCATTGGTTTACCAAGTGCAAACACAGATACACTGACAATGGAGTGTTTCAAAGCCTGTGATGAAGACCAAAACTCCCATGATTCCACACTCAGTCAAGTTATCATCAAACTACTCCTTTGTTTGTTGTGAATATACGCCCTCTAGTGGCGAAAATATCAAACTACGCCTTTGTTGTGAATATATGCCCTCTAGTGGCGAAAATATCAAACTATACCTTTATTTGTTGCGAATATATGCCCTCTAGTGGCGAAAACATCAAACTATGCCTTTGATTGTTGTGAATATACCCCCTCTAGTGGAAAAAACAAACTGTGCCTTTGTTTGTTGTGAATATACGCCCTCTAGTTGCGAAAACATCAAACTACGCCTTTAGTTGTTGCGAATATACACCCTTTAGTGGCGAAAACATCGAACTGTGACTTTTTGTTGTGAATATACACCCTCTAGTGGCAAAAACATCAAACTACACCTTTGTTGTGAATATATGCCCTCTAGTGGCAAAAACATCAAACTACGCCTCTGTTTGTTGTGAATATATGCCCTCTAGTGGCAAAAACATCAAACTACGCCTTTGTTTGTTGTGAATATATGCCCTCTAGAGGCAAAAATATCAATCTACGCTTTTTATGTTGTAAATATAAGCCCTCTAGTGGCGAAAACATCAAACTATGCCTTTGGTTGTTGTGAATATACACCCTCTAGTGGCAAAAACAAACTGTGCCTTTGTTTGTTGTAAATTTACGTCCTCTAGTGGCAAAAACTTCAAACTACGCCTTTTTTGCAGTGACTATATGCCTTCTAGTGGCGAAAACATCAAACTACGCCTTTGTTGTGAATATATGCCCTCTAGTGGTGAAAACATCAAACTGTGCTTTTGTTTTTTGTGAATATACACCCTCTAGTGGCAAAAACATCAATTTACATCTTTTAAATTGTAAATATTTGCCCTTCTAGTGGCGAAAACATTGAACTGTGCCTTTGTTTGTTGTGAATATATGCCCTCTAGTAGCGAAAACATCAAACTACGCATTTGTTTGTTGTGAATATACGCCCTCTAGTGGCAAAAACATCAAACTATGCCTTTGCTTGTTGCAAATATATGCACTCTAGTGGCGAAAACATCAAACTATGACTTTTTGTTGTGAATATATGCCCTCTAGTGGCAAAAACATTAAACTACGCCTTTTTGTTGTGAATATATGCCCTCTAGTGGCAAAAACATTAAACTACGCCTTTTTGTTGTGAATATATGCCCTCTAGTGGCGAAAACATCAAACTACGCCTTTGTTTGTTGTGAATATACGCCCTCTGGTGGCGAAAACATCAAACTACGCCTTTGTTGTGAATATATGCCCTCTAGTGGTGAAAACATCAAACTGTGCTTTTGTTTTTTGTGAATATACACCCTCTAGTGGCAAAAACATCAATCTACGTCTTTTATATTGTAAATATTTGCCCTTCTAGTGGCGAAAACATTGAACTGTGCCTTTGTTTGTTGTGAATATATGTCCTCTAGTGGCGAAAACATCAAACTACGCCTTTGTTTGTTGTGAATATACGCCCTCTAGTGGCAAAAACATCAAACTACGCCTTTGTTGTGAATATACGCCCTCTAGTGGCAAAAACATCAATCTACGTCTTTTATATTGTAAATATTTGCCCTTCCAGTGGCGAAAACATTAAAATGTGCCTTTGTTTGCTGTGAATATATGCCCTGTAGTGGCGAAAACATCAAACTACGCCTTTGTTTGTTGTGAATATACGCCCTCTAGTGGCAAAAACATCAAACTATGCCTTTGCTTGTTGCGAATATATGCACTCTAGTGGCGAAAACATCAAACTACGCCTTTTTGTTGTGAATATACGCCCTCTAGTGGCAAAAACATCAAACTACGCCTTTGTTTGTTGTGAATATACGCCCTCTAGTGGCAAAAACACCAAACTATGCCTTTGCTTGTTGCGAATATATGCACTCTAGTGGCGAAAACATCAAACTATGCCTTTTTGTTGTAAATAAATGCCCTCTAGTGGCAAAAACATTAAACTACGCCTTTTTGTTGTGAATATATGCCCTGTAGTGGCAAAAACATCAAACTATGCCTTTGGTTGTTGCGCATATATGCACTCTTTAGGCAAAAACATCAATCTACGCCTTTTATGTTGTAAATATACACCCTTTAGTGGCGAAAACATCAAACTATGCCTTTGGTTGTTGTGAATATATGCCCTCTAGTGGCAAAAACAAACTGTGCCTTTGTTTGTTGTAAATATACGCCCTCTAGTGGCGAAAACATCAAACAATGCCTTTGTTTGTTGCGAATATATGCCCTCTAGTGGGGAAAACATCAATCTACGCCTTTTATATTGTAAATATATGCCCTCTAGTGGCGAAAACATCAAACAATGCCCTCTAGTGGGGAAAACATCAATCTACGCCTTTTATATTGTAAATATATGCCCTCTAGTGGCGAAAACATCAAACTACGCCTTTGTTTGTTGTGAATATATGCCCTCTAGTGGCAAAAACACCAAACTACGCCTTTGTTTGTTGCGAATATATGCCCTCTGGTGGCGAAAACATCAAACTACGCCATTGTTGTTGTGAATATATGCCCTCTAGTGGCAAAAATTACATACTGTACCTTTAAACTTCCTAATGTGTGTGGACCATGGACACCTTTTAAAGGTCATCTAATTCTTAATTCCTTGAAAGATTTTAATCATTTCTAAAACATATTTACATTTATAATGCTGTATTTCGTGTTAGTGTTGTAAAAAATATCGAAATTTCGATACACATCCACACTGAAATAGTTAAAATGATACAATCTTGCTTTCGTTTAGTATCGATTCGAACTTTGCTCTCTTCTCTTCTACATCAACATACTGAAATAAGAGTGTCAGTGTTCACCTGGTCAGCGAGTGACGTAGACAGCATGCTCATGAGCTCTCTCTCTGCCGTCAGCCGCCACATCTGTTCCCATTTCAGCTTCCTCAAACGATCCAACAACAGCAGAATCACACCTTCAACACACACATTAGGAGGCCATTTCATTAATAGCACTTATAATATACAGGCGTATGTCAAAAAACCTGAAAATCCAGCACAAGTTCTTTATTTTTAATAATTTAATTGAATTATTTATGAAGAACTTGTCCACGGTATTCTAATAATCTAATATGTGCCTGTAGTGGAAACATTATTTTGTAAATAGCAATAATACACTCGTTATGATCTGCAGTTTTTGCTCTCTATTAGATAAGTCAGATATCCAGAAACCCGGCTGACGGACCAGTGTTAAAGCCTCTGCCCAGCGCTGGCCACGGCCGATGGTTCTTCCACAGGTTACCCAGATACCAGTCGCTCTGATTCTCCACCAAACCAAGAACCTGCTGGCCTGAAACACACAAACACTCTCCATGATATAAATGCAGTTTCAGTGATTGGTCGAACACATAATCGAACACATTTAGAAAAAACAACGTTCAAAATAGCTCAATATTCCGCTATTTTCTATACTTATACTATCTATACTCATCTACGCATGAGCCGCACATGCTCGCAAACTGACGACTCTCGGCTCATGTATTTATTTTATTGGCTCGTGTCTTTTGAAATCAGTAACATGTTTGTTTTTTGCATTAAATTTATAAAGACGTAACTTTTTTAAATAAAATAATAAACAATTATAACAAATAATCATATTTTGGTCTCATTTTTTGGCCAAGTGCATCCTGAATTTTCATTTTTGGCAATTATATATGATTTTGAACATACAATCATCGTGATGATGATCATTTGTCAATAGATACACTCACCGGCCACTTTATTAGGTACACCAGCCCAACTGCTCGTTGATGCTAATTCTAATCGGCCAATCGCATGGCAGCAACTCAATGCATTTAGGCATGTAGACATGATAACGCGCCATTTCATAAAGCGCCAATTATCTCAGACTGGTTTCTTGAACATGACAATGAGTTCACTGTACTCAAATGGCCTCCACAGTCACCATATCTCAATCCAATTGAGCACCTTGGGATGCTGCAAATCTCCAGCGACTGCGTGATGCTATTATATCAATATGGAGCAAAATCTCTGAGGAATATTTCCTGTATCTTGTTTAATATATACCATGAAGGATTAAGGCAGTTCTGAAGGAAAAAGGGGGGCCAACCTGGTACTGGTAAGGTGTACCTAATAAAGTGGCCAGTGAGTGTATAATCAAAGGAATGGTGTGCTTTTCAGCTTGAACAGTCATCAGCTTTGTTTAAAGGAGATCTGTCTGTATGAATGCTGCTCATTTAAAGGGATAGTTCACACAAAAATGAAAATTCTGACACCATTTAGTCACACTTTAAGTGTTAAAAAAATCTATATGAGTTTATTTCTTCTGTTTAACACAATAGTCAACATACTAAGGAAAGCTGGAAACCTCTAACCATTGATTTTCATAGTATTTGCTTTGTTTTGTCTTCAAAATCACATTCAACGGAACAAACAATCCACTTGAGTGAGTAAACAGTGAGTAAACGTTCATGTTTGGGTGAACTATCCCACAGATTTGAGCTGAATGTTAACTGAGAAGTACCTTTAAACTTGTGGAAGACGACCCACAGCTCAGCTATGTCCGTGGCGAATGTGATATCAGTATCCAGGACGATGACCTTCTCCAGGTCTGAGGGCAGCGTCTTGGTCAGCACCAGCTTCATCAGGCCGTAGATGCCGGAATAATGCTTGTTAGGGATCCAAGACACCTCAGACTGACAGACAGCACATAAGAAATCAATTCAGAAACCAAACGAAGCAAATGAACAGAAAGAGACAGCAATGTAGAGGTGACGAAATTATTAGCCCTCCTCTGACAGAAAGTGAAGCAGAATTCGCATTGATGCCTTCCTGAATTGGTATGCTGCTTCCTAAATCAGGAGGCCATTGTTTGTTGTGAATATATGCCCTCTAGTGGCAAAAACATCAAACTACGCCTTTGTTTGTTGTGAATATACGCCCTCTAGTGGCAAAAACGTCAAACTACGCCTTTGTTTGTTGTGAATATACGCCCTCTAGTGGCAAAAACATCAAACTACGCCTTTGTTTGTTGTGAATATACGCCCTCTAGTGGCAAAAACATCAAACTACGCCTTTGTTTGTTGTGAATATACGCCCTCTAGTGGCAAAAACATCAAACTACGCCTTTGTTTGTTGTGAATATACGCCCTCTAGTGGCAAAAACGTCAAACTACGCCTTTGTTTGTTGTGAATATACGCCCTTTAGTGGCAAAAACATCAAACTACGCCTTTGTTTGTTGTGAATATACGCCCTCTAGTGGCGAAAACATCAAACTACGCCTTTGTTTGTAGTGAATATATGCTCTCTAGTGGCAAAAACATCAAACTATGCCTTTGTTTGTTGTGAATATACGCCCTCTAGTGGCAAAAACATCAAATTACGCCTTTGTTTGTTGTGAATATACGCCCTCTAGTGGCAAAAACATCAAACTACGCCTTTGTTTGTTGTGAATATACGCCCTCTAGTGGCAAAAACATCAAACTACACCTTTGTTTGTTGTGAATATACGCCCTCTAGTGGCAAAAACATCAAACTACGCCTTTGTTTGTTGTGAATATACGCCCTCTAGTGGCAAAAACATCAAACTACGCCTTTGTTTGTTGTGAATATACGCCCTTTAGTGGCAAAAACAACAAACTACGCCTTTGTTTGTTGTGAATATACGCCCTCTAGTGGCGAAAACATCAAACTACGCCTTTGTTTGTAGTGAATATATGCCCTCTAGTGGCAAAAACATCAAACTATGCCTTTGTTTGTTGTGAATATACGCCCTCTAGTGGCAAAAACATCAAATTATGCCTTTGTTTGTTGTGAATATACGCCCTCTAGTGGCAAAAACATCAAACTACGCCTTTGTTTGTTGTGAATATACGCCCTCTAGTGGCAAAAACATCAAACTACACCTTTGTTTGTTGTGAATGCACGCCCTCTAGTGGCAAAAACATCAAACTACGCCTTTGTTTGTTGTGAATATACGCCCTCTAGTGGCAAAAATTACACACTGTACCTTTAAACTTCCTACTAGCACTTTAGAATTTTCCATTATTAACTTGTAGCTAGCATGATGCTAAAATGATTACCATGTAGCTCAGGGGTGTCAACCTCAGTTCCTGAAGGGCCGCAGCCCTACAGTTTAGCTCCATCCCTGCTTCAACACACCTACCTGTAGGTTTCAAACAAGCCTGAAGGACTCAATTAGTTCCATCAAGTGTGTTTAATTAGGGTTAAAGCTAAACTGCAGAGCTTAGTTTGACACCTGTGATGTAGCTAGTATGATGATGCTGACTTGATTAACATGTAGCTAGGATGATGCTAACAATTAACGTCTAGCTAGCTTGATAAAATCAGCAAACCAACGAACCGTAATGCTTATTTTTAACATTTTATAGCAGTTAACCAATCATTTTTACCAAAGTCCCTTTTTAGGCAAGTCAATTCACTCGGGGACCACCTATAAAACACCCCTCGTGCATACTAGCACAGCTCCTATCTCTTTAAATGGGGAAACATCACATTCGAACTGTTTGCTAAAAGCTTACGATTAAATTTTATATTTAGAGCACCAATGAAATTTAACTGTCTCTCAAATGTTGCATCTAAATGTTCGAATCAGCATACGCCAAATAAAACAGTCGCCAGAGTAATTGGCGGTTCATTCCACTGTGGCGACCCCTGATAAATAAGCGCCTTTTTATTTGCAGGTTTGTGGACCTTTAAGCGGTTTCCGTCATGCGATTTGTGTTTCAGCAGGCGGGAATTAATAAGGTGAGATGGGACCGACTCACGTTCATTTCATGCAGATTACAAAACCAGAGAACATTTCTTTTCAAGTGGAGCTGGTTCGTTTAAAAGTACAGATTTCAAGCTGTATGCTACGTATGATATGTTTCTCAAGTTTTCGCTGAGATTCCTGCTTGTTTGGAGACCCCAGAGTGTTCATAACAATGAAGCTGCAGAAACTGTCGTAAGAACACATGAATGGACTTAGCCCCTCCCCCGGAGAATAATCTGTCTATAGAGATTGATGATTGGCTCTTTCTTTGCTAGAGCGGCCATATTGACTGTTGCATCCCCCCCCATTCACAACTATACGAGTGACACATCTTGTGTATTCTATAGGCTTTGCTATTCCTCACCTTCAGCTCATCAGCATCATAGAAGTTGACATGAACGGCTGGCACCATCCAGGTGTGGAAGAGGTCGGCGAGGATCTTCCGGGCGATGGAATCGGTGATGATATGGAAGTGCAGTGGGTTTCGTCTGGAACACAAGATGCAGAACAAACATTTCTTACCGTTCACCCAAAAATGACAACATTTCTCCAACTTATTATTACCTCTTATTAAATAAAAATAAGACATTCTTCAGACAAAGTTGCTTTGATTTACGAAAGCATTAATTAAATGTAGAAACGACTAAATATGAATAATACTAGCACCAAAGCAAAACCTTAACAGCAGATAAAGTCATTTGACTGTAAGCGATAAAAGTCAATAGTCATTTGTGTTTCAGCAGGCGGGAATTAATAAGGTCAGATGGGACTGACTGCGGCTCACCTTCATTTCATACGGATTACAAAACCAGAGAACATTTCTTTTCCAGTGGAGTTGGTTCATTTAAAAGTACAGATTTTAATCTATATTTAGATATATTTCTCAAGTTTTCACGGAGATTCCTGCTTGTTTGGAGACCCCAGAGTGTTCATAACAATGAAGCTGCAGAAACTGTCGTAAAAACACATGTATGGACTGAGCCCCTCCCCCGGAGAATCATCAGTCTATATAATTCAGCATTAATTAAATGTAGAAATGACTAAATATGAATGTAATACAGCACCAAAGCAAAACCTTAACAGCAGATGAAGTCGTTTGGCTGCGTGCGATAAAAGTGAATAGTCATTTAATGTACGTCATCACTGTAATCAATTTAATCACACTTCTAAATGACTATATGGATCGTTTTGATATAAAATGAGTGTAACGTCACATGGCAAGATCTGATTACGCACTTCCTGTTTGCATGTCTACAAGAAGAGGTAGTGATAGGAGAAACTAAGCTTTTCAAAGCTTCGAAACAATTGAACCAATTGCTTCGTAAACGATTCACTGTTTCGAAAGACCACTAGCGAGAGACACCTGCTGGTCAAAACCATGTAATTGCAGCAAAAACTCAATCATTAAAACGGTTAGGTTTTTTCACCAAACATATTGCAAACTTTAAATTAAAAGTATGTCCTGTAAAAGCACTTAGCTTATCATTTAATGTCATTAAATATTAAGTGTCTGCATAATTTTCATACATAATTTGCATTCTTTTACCAATTATCAAGACTTCTATGTTGTTTGTTCGATGGTGGGCTCTGCTAAACAGGCCAACAGGAGACTATTACTATTATTATTCATTCAATCATTCATGTTCCTTATTTATCAGGGGTCGCCACAGTGGAATGAACCGGCGACTATTACAGCATATGTTTTATGCAGCGGATGCCCTTCCAGCTGCAACCCAGTACTGGGAAACACCCATACACACTCTCACACTATGGTGAATTTAGTTCATCAGTTCCCCTATAGCGCTTGTGTTTGGACTGTTGTGGAAACCGGAGCACCTGGAGGAAACCTACGTCAACACAGGGAGAACATCCAAACTCCACACATACATGCCTACTGGTCCAGCCGGGACTCGAACCAGTGACCTTCTTGCTGTGAATCGCCAGTGCTAACCATTATTAACTATTATTTATTTTCCTTTAACAAACGCCTCACTAAAATGCCTACAAACTAGTAAAACTGACCTGAGATCAGAAAAAACCAACAAGTAGACCTAGCTGCAGCCTGTAGTGCAGTAATGTCATGCATGCACTACGTTATGCATATTGAAATGTGTATGCACACACGAGATGTCCATTGGTTTAGTCTGTAAAACTATCCTCTGATTCACACTCCGCAGCTGAAGGTGGCGGTAATGCACCAAATTGCTGGATGCCAACCACATTACCTAGTAGACATTGTACCCATAGACATATTATAATGTGTATGCTTGTAACCCACATGCTTATGATGATGGTTGGGTTTAGGTGTAGGTGTAGCTGTAGATGTTAGTAGCACACACTGTATTGAGAAACATACGCCCCATTCACACAAGGCGTCAGTTTCAACGCTTCCCATTCATTTTGAATGGGTGAGGTCAGGCATTGCTGAACTGCATTGTGGATCCGTCGGCGCCGCTTCAGAGGCGTTGCTCGCTGCAGAAGTTGGGGCTTTCTCAACTTTTCAAGCGTCAGCCAATCAGATCGCTGTATGCAAATACACCAGCTCAGACAGTAGCCGATTGCGGAGTAATTTCATTGGCTGACGCTGCTATGACGATCGCGTCAGCCCCAACTTCAGACACGCCCTCTGTCAAGCGTTGACACTGAAGCCCCGTGTGAATGCGGTGTTAATGTAATGTAATGTGTTTTTATATAGCGCATTTACTGTGTATGGCCATACGCCCAAAGCGCTTCACTTTCCTTTCCAGCGATAACCGCTCGCGCAGGATGTCAACGTAATCGACATGATCGTTTTACACCCATTCATTCTTAAAATCAAAGTATTACAGGACAGTAGACATGTGCATGATGTCACCGTGATGCAGAGCGCTGTCTCAAAACCAAGACCTGTTTAGCGATTCGCCACTGGGGGGGCGATCTAAGGCCCCGTTTTTACACTGCCAGTTAAATGTGACCCAATTCTGTTTTTTTGCTCATATGTGACTTTGTAAACATGAAACAAACACATGCAGATATTCAGAGATCAGTTTCTGGCCTCATTCATATGTGGAAATTTATCAGATATAAATCGGATATGTGACAATGCGACTATCATGTAAACAGCCAGATCGGATTTAATGAGGCATTTCGTTTTGTACCTCATTAAACTTGCGACATTGTGGTACTTCTCCGCGGTTTAATTACGTAGAAGGAAAAGCGTGTGTGGAGACATCGACACGGTAAACAACAATAAAAGTTGTCACGGCCGGGATACATTCCCGTTTTACGACCAAACTGATAACAAACCGAGCGTCACACCAAGAAATGTTCTGGACAGTTCCTGCGTCGAAGAGTCGTTTGACGGTTAGAACTCCGATATTCCTACAGGTGTGAATTTTCATTCGCACAATAACGTTTGCTGCCTTTGTTGCGGCTTTGTCGCCAGATTCAATTCAATTCGCCTTTATTTGTATAGCGCTTTTACAATGTAGATTGTGTCAAAGCAGCTTCACATAAAAGATTATAGTAAATTGAATCAGTGTCTGTTCAGTTTTCAGTGTTTTTCGGATATGAAAATGTGTTCATTGATGTTAGTGCCTACGGAAATAAGGTTATAATATCAGGGTTTCTGCAGATATATGATAATGTCAAATTTAAGACTTTTTAAGACCTTTTAAAGACCATTAAGTATTAAATTTAAGACCTATATCACAACGTCAAAAACACGCATACACATAAAGAGAAAATTCAAACTCACTAAATTAGTGGTAAAATAAATGTTTTCAAATTGAACAGTACTGAAGACAGGTTAGATGCACCATTGAACAACAGAAAAAACAAACAAACAAACATCTTAAGGCTGATTTATACTTTCGGCTGGCGCCGCATCGCACACCTCACGAAACAGACGAGGATTTTATACTTGACGCGTTAGCCATCGAGATATTCACTTAAATGACAGGGGGCGGTCAAAAGAAACTGACCGTAAAATCAGACGGATAAACAGAAGTAAAAAGTTTCGGGAACTACGTCATATCATTAATATCATTGAAGATTTTTAAACTAATTATTTTTTATTATTTATATAATTTATTTTAATGATTATAATGATTTTTACAACCATTCAAGATTTTTTAAATCAGACTTTGAAGCATCACTTGCTTTTGTTCGTATCTCGGACAGTTCTACCTATTAAAGTTAAATATTAATGGCAACAGAACATGGGTTGCTCTACAGTTTGTTTTTTATTATGGCAAGAATACTGAGGTTTTTTTTTTGCTCACTCAATAATTCACACATCACTGTCTGGCTAGTTTCTGTCCTCTACTTATAAGCTAAAAAGGCAATAATCGTCCAACATTCCTAACCATTATCACCAATAAAGCCTAGAAATTGGCCATCAGTGTATTGTAAACTGATAACCGATCAAATATTCCTTTCCAGTTATAAAAGACATAATTTGTTTAATTATAACTTAATTATAGTTTGTAACTTGGACGGCTTATAAAGATGTGTGTACAGTCGTACCCGTTTCAGATAAAATCACTTCAAAGTGTTTCATATTCAACTCAAATCAAACGCGACGCCACGCGAACTGTTCACCCGAGTCTCAAAACATTTTGGGAGCTCCGCCAGCCGAAATCATGTCGCGCGCACCCAAAGCGAACCACCGCAAACACAGCGAGGATGTCACACTCGCCGCGCGCACTGAGTTCAATAACAGAAAGCTGAATGGCTACTGCATGTTGGTCTCATTTGTAGTTGTAATACCGCAAAATACATTTGGACTAGTGAAATAAAGAACTACAACACCACGAAAACCAAGCAACAGCAACAAAAAAGAATTTAAATGAGCATTAGATGTAGCGCTACATGGACATCGGAAAAATAAGACCTGTGCAAAAATATTTAAGACATAGATCAGCCAATTTAAGACTTTTTAAGGCCTAAAATTTAGATTTTTAAATGTTTAACTTTTTAAGACCCCGCAGAAACCCTGCATATTAATGTTTTATATTAGTTGTTACACATAAGGTTTAAAAGAGATGACATTTCTGATTTGTGAACCAGCCCTATAGGCTAGGCTAAATATGTCAGATTACAAGGCTTTAAACATATTTTACATCCTCAAGTGAATTTACTTTATTCTTATTACACATGCGAAACGTGGCTAGTGTGGCGCAGATGCTAGAACCTATGGAATAAAATCACTGTCATAAATATTTCGTGCGTAAATA
>NC_079438.1:871177-903677 GCF_903798145.1 Danio aesculapii | reverse complement strand
TAAAAGAATATATTATTTTTATATATTTAAATTCTATGTTAAATATGCATTAAAAAACATTCAGGAAAAAGTGTTTTATGTAAATTCAGACCACGAGTCCGCATATATGGGCATCATTTTTCTCTGAAAGTCATATCATAATCAAAAGATATCACATCATATCAAAAGATGATACTTGGATTTTTATTCTAATTAGGATCCAATGAGCCCAAATAGCAAAGAGAAATAAAAAATACATGTAAAAAAATATGTATATATGTATGTGTTTAATATTTTAAATGTATACGCACTAAGCATTTCTATGCGATACTCTAAAATGTGCATGAAAAGAGGTGGTTGGCAACAAAGCTAACGTTACGTTAATTTCACCTGATAGTTTCACAGAGGAAACATTCGTCTTACCTGTGATATTTGCGGATGACAGATAGAGCCAGGTGAGGGCAGGGATGAAGATCAGGGCGAGGGAGGCAGCCACAAACTTCCTGCGCCCACGACACATTCCCAGCATCCTCTGCAGCCAGAGGGTGTCTGTTCAGAGAGCTCTATGTGGGCATTAGCGGTTTGGATGGGGAGCGCATGGTACTTCACTGTTGATGACAACAAAACACTCATAAACTACAACATGTAAGACTTAGGGTCAATGTGAAATCAAAATGTACTTAGTTTGCTAGCGCACGTCGTTTAATTTTGGGGAGCAATTAATACAGGCAAGTTAATCCACTGAATGAAACAGTTTGTTAAGGTAATCTTCAATCAAAGTCTGAGCATTTGCTTATGCGTTTGGGTGGGCGGTGCTTCTCTAATGATGTCAGATTTTGTAATATTCTAAACCACGCCCCTCTTATTCATTAAGGCTGATTTATACTTCTGTATTGAGTGATCGGCATGACCCACGGCGCAAGCCAAGCTTATAGTCGTGCATTTATACTTCTGCATGAGGTTTGTGTTGCTCTGCAATAACACTTCCGAAACGCTAGCTGACAGTAGGTTATGTTTCAGTGTTGAGCTTCTTCATTGGTGTTTTGTTTTTTCTAAATGCTACAAGTAGCTAAAACATGCTCATTCAGAGGCGGGAACAGTGCAACAACTTTAATCTTAAGGTAAACACAAAACAAAAGTTTTCATCTGGAGCTCCTTCACGGGACTCGACACTTGTTAACACTCGTTACATCTGGTTCGCGGCTCTCAGCACCGCCCAAACTCGTCAGCGCTGCCAAGCCGACCAATCACAGAGCTTGCGCTACACGGCATTGCTACGTGAAGCTACATTTTTTTTGAGAGGTGCGCGTTAGCCATGGCGAGGGCTATGCGACTGTGCGATGGCTGCGCCGGACCATACGCGTACGGTTTACGCTGAAGTATAAATCAGCATTTAGTTTACTATGAGGGAATGATGAAGCGCAAAATAAAAGCCCCGCCCTCTACTCGATATTCGATTTCAGTTGGAAGTACATCAACATACTGAAATAAAAGTCTCATCAACTTCCGTTTCACGTGGGCTTTGAAAGATTTGTGTGCATAAATCGTTAATCGACCTTTAAACGTACATAAATTGTACGGTTTGGGACAGCCTAATTGAAATTAATCTGTTGGTAATTCTTTATTTGCTACGGTAACACAATAACTATAACAATCTAAACGAATGACCCAATACTGTTGATTTCTACACCTACAGGGTATACTGAGCTGCAATAAACCATGGTTTACCGTAGTAAAATTGAAAGTATAACACAGGATTTATTAGTTTATAAGTTCACTATAGTTAATACTAAAGTATGATGTGGCAAATCATCAACAAACTGTTTAAGTACTATTAAATATCAAATATAACACACTTCATTACAGTATGGTTCAAAAACACAATAGCATTTAGAGAGGGCCCAGTTCACAAGTAAAAGTATTCAAATTTGATTATTTTATTTCTAATTTAAATTTAACATATTTAAAGAAATGGTAGTAGTCATAATTGTAAATAACATGATAGTGCTGTACTAAAATAGCCACGTTACCGTTTACGAAATGTAAGCCACTGCTGTGGAGTTGAGCTATCTTACTGCAGCAGCGCTGAACAACATTTGTCTTTAGGTTTGTTCTGCCTGTGTCAGCACTAAAGATAACATTCAAGCTGTGGCAATGCAAAGCATGCTACAAAATTACTTCTGGCACCCTTTTCTGCACTTAATTGATCTAGAAATAAGAGATACACCGATATAAAAATTGTTGATCAATACAGATAAAAGATTCGGAGGTCGATAACCAATATATTTGCAGATAAATATGACTAATATTGTTTTTCAAGTGTTTCTGCATGATTGCAAAAACAACATACAGCGAGCGACTGTTTTTATTTTAACACTTTAACTTTAAATGTTAATCTCTGCATTTTATTAATCAGCTATTTGTTTCTAGGGCCTCCTTTCTTTAAATAAAATCTACTGCCATAACCAAAAAGTCCACAACCAAAATCAAAATACCAGTAAAACAAGCCAGCGTGTGAAATGGTTCAAGCAGTGGAAATAATACATGACGTATCAGCAGAATATCAGCCTATATTTATTATTGGACCGATAACAATAACATTAAAATTTGATTTTATCAGCCGCTATATTGTGTATCCAAGCCACCACCACTCGACCACTATTACTGCCTGCCTGAAATGCTGGAATGTTCCACAATCTGAAATATTCTTATGGCTCATTTGGCAGTTTTTAAGTGTGCTTCACGCAGGTGAGTGGGTTTACAAACCACCTGCAAGTGGCACACACTGTCCTCTCCGTATGCACCAGACACTTCCTTATCAACACTCCATAATTCTCGAAAACATCTTGCAATTCTAAGTGTGCTTCAGGCGAGTGGGTTTACAAACCACCTGTAGGTGACACTTGTTTTGCGCCAGACACCTTTTATGTACCTCATGCTTCTTAAAAAACATCGTTTTCCCCCTTGTAGACTTAGTAACTTAGATCATAGCATTTATATACTGCTACTCTCATACGTTGCTTTGGATAAAAGCATCTGCTAAATAAGTATAAATGGATTTTTGCTCTCTTTTCTTGCATGTTAAGCAGCTTTGACACAATCTACCTTGTAAAAGTGCTTTAGAAATTAAGATTACATGTATTACATTTATAAAGCCACTTGTACACAGTGTCATATGGAATGCCTAACACTATAATGCCACTTTTTACCAGCCAGAACATCAGATACAAGCTATTGTTAGTGTAGTAAAGCTGTGGTAAATATTCAGCACTGTTATTTAAGAAAAAAAAAAAGCATTTTACTTTGAGGATGTATTTTTCAAATAGCTGAATTGGCAACAACAATAAGATGATATTAATGCTAGCTTGCTAACATGAACAAAACATGACTTACAGTATTTACTCATCTTTGTTAACGTTAGATAATACAAAATAAAGTTATTCATTGATTCAACAAGTATTTTAACGTGGTAAATGTTGTACTATGATTGATAAATGCTGTATAAGTATTGTTTATTCTTTGTTTATGTTACATTAACTGTCGTTAAATGATGATTACGACCGCTGAACTTAACCAAACGTTTTATGTGTAACTCATAAAATGTTAAAAACATTATCATTTCCATTAGTCAATCTTTTTTTAAGTGTTATAAAATGTTAAACAAAACAACTAAGCAATCTTCAAAACCGAAGGGCTAATTGTTGCCAATTTAAAATTGTAGAGACATCATTAGGGTCGGCCATTTTATTACAAAATACATTGACATAACGAATGTTTATTTGAGATGTTTTGGAGATATGTGGTATATGGAGAGTATATTATTAGCTGAATATCATTAGTGAACACGTGAGAAGTGTTTTAAGAAGGTAGTTGAGGATGAGTCCGGGCCAATGAGATATTAATTAAAGTTATTATGATCTAGAGTTGTATCTCAAGCAGTTATAGAGCTGTTAAACGCATGCTTTTCTCACCTGTGATGCTCAAATTACTGTAATAGGACTAATCCTTCACTGTTGTTATTAAAAGGGCTAAATAAAGAGAGATCTTCAACGTCCGTTTGATATGCACGTACATGAAGAACTAACGCCTTTAAAGTCAATCGGCTTTACAAATCACGGTGAGGAGAAATCACAGACAGTTCAGTGTCTCGTGAAGGTTTGTGTTCACGATCTGAAGGTAAAAATGCCGCATGCTGGATCTGATGAATGTGCTTCGCATTCAGTAAACATCTCCCCGAAACAGCATCTCTTGCAGGCGAGTTATTCATCAAAACCGGATCCGCAAACGCGCCGTTTATTCGATCATTCAGGTGAAATTGGCTTGTATAATATGCAGACTGCGGCCTCCAGTCCACACAGCAGCACTCCCTGTTTGTTTCCCAGCCTCCTCCAGTCCTCAATCCCAACATATCCTCCAATCACAGCCTCGGTCCACAATCCACAGCTCCGGAGTCCGCGCCAGGCCGATGTGTTTTCTCTAAAACCTGGAAAGAGTGGATTTGATTGTGTACCCCACTGTTTCGCACACGATTTATCCCAGATAAAATAGATACTATAGTAATTTATAGAATTTACTGTAGTGCTACTTCAGTTAATCTGTTGTGGTAATCATATTGTTCCTACAGTAACACAACCCTACTGAAAAAAAACGGCTGGTTTTAGCTGGTCAGCTGGTTTTAGCTAGTTTCCCAGGCTGGTCATGGCTGGTTTGTCAGGCTGGTTTTAGAGGAGTTTTGGCCACTTTTTAGCTGGTCTTGGTTGGTCAGGCTGGTTTTAGCTGGTCACCCAAGCTGGTTTTAGCTGGATTCCCAGGCTGGTTTGCCAGGCTGGTTTGTCAGGCTGGTTTTAGAGGGGTTTTGGCCACTTTTTAGCTGGTCTTAGTTGGTCAGGCTGGTTTTAGCTGGTCACCCAAGCTGGTTTTAGCTGGATTCCCAGGCTGGTTTGTCAGGCTGGTTTTAGAGGCATTTTGGCCACTTTTTAGCTGGTCTTAGTTGGTCAGGCTGGTTTTAGCTGGTCACCCAAGCTGGTTTTAGCTGGATTCCCAGGTTGATTTGTCAGGCTGGTTTTAGAGGAATTTTGGCCACTTTTTAGCCGGTCTTAGTTGGTCAGGCTGGTTTTAGTTGATCACCCAAGCTGGTTTTAGCTGGATTCCCTGGCTGGTTTTTCAGGCTGGTTTGTCAGGCTGGTTTTAGAGGGGTTTTGGCCACTTTTTAGCTGGTCTTAGTTGGTCAGGCTGGTTTTAGCTGGTCACCCAAGCTGGTTTTAGCTGGATTCCCAGGCTGGTTTGTCAGGCTGGTTTTAGAATGATTTTGGCCACTTTTTAGCTGGTCTTAGTTGGTCAGGCTGGTTTTAGCTGGTCACCCAAGCTGGTTTTAGCTGGATTCCCAGGCTGGTTTGTCAGGCTGGTTTTAGAGGGGTTTTGGCCACTTTTTAGCTGGTCTTAATTGGTCAGGCTGGTTTTAGCTGGTCACCCAAGCTGGTTTGTCAGGCTGGTTTTAGAGGGGTTTTGGCCACTTTTTAGCTGGTCTTAGTTGGTCAGGCTGGTTTTAGCTGGTCACCCAAGCTGGTTTTAGCTGGATTCCCAGGCTGGTTTGTCAGGCTGGTTTTAGAGGGATTTTGGCCACTTTTTAGCTGGTCTTAGTTGGTCAGGCTGGTTTTAGCTGGTCACCCAAGCTGGTTTTAGCTGGATTCCCAGGCTGGTTTGTTAGGCTGGTTTGTCAGGCTGGTTTTAGAGGGGTTTTGGCCACTTTTTAGCTGGTCTTAATTGGTCAGGCTGGTTTGTTAGGCTGGTTTGTCAGGCTGGTTTTACAGGGGTTTTGGCCACTTTTTAGCTGGTCTTAGTTGGTCAGGCTGGTTTTAGCTGGTCACCCAAGCTGGTTTTAGCTGGATTCCCAGGCTGGTTTGCCAGGCTGGTTTTAGAGGGATTTTGGCCACTTTTTAGCTGGTCTTAGTTGGTCAGGCCGGTTTTAGCTGGTCACCCAAGCTGGTTTTAGCTGGATTCCCAGGCTGGTTTGTCAGGCTGGTTTTAGAGGGGTTTTGGCCACTTTTTAGCTCGTCTTAGATGGTCAGGCTGGTTTTAGCTGGATTCCCAAGCTGGTTTGTCAGGCTGGTTTTAGAGGGGTTTTGGCCACTTTTTAGCTGGTCTTAGTTGGTCAGGCTGGTTTTAGCTGGTCACCCAAGCTGGTTTTAGCTGGATTCCCAGGCTGGTTTGTCAGGCTGGTTTTACAGGGGTTTTGGCCACTTTTTAGCTGGTCTTAGTTGGTCAGGCTGGTTTTAGCTGGTCACCCAAGCTGGTTTTAGCTGGATTCCCAGGCTGGTTTGTCAGGCTGGTTTTAGAGGGGTTTTGGCCACTTTTTAGCTGGTCTTAGATGGTCAGGCTGGTTTTAGCTGGATTCCCAGGCTGGTTTGTCAGGCTGGTTTTACAGGGGTTTTGGCCACTTTTTAGCTGGTCTTAGTTGGTCAGGCTGGTTTAAGCTGGTCACCCACGCTGGTTTTAGCTGGATTCCCAGGCTGGTTTTAGAGGGATTTTGGCCACTTTTTAGCTGGTCTTAGTTGGTCAGGCTGGTTTTAGCTGGTCACCCAAGCTGGTTTTAGCTGGATTCCCAGGCTGGTTTGTCAGGCTGGTTTTAGAGGGGTTTTGGCCACTTTTTAGCTGGTCTTAGATGGTCAGGCTGGTTTTAGCTGGATTCCCAGGCTGGTTTGTCAGGCTGGTTTTAGAGGGGTTTTGGCCACTTTTTAGCTGGTCTTAGTTGGTCAGGCTGGTTTTAGCTGGATTCCCAGGCTGGTTTGTCAGGCTGGTTTTAGAGGGGTTTTGGCCACTTTTTAGCTGGTCTTAGTTGGTCAGGCTGGTTTTAGCTGGTCACCCAAGCTGGTTTTAGCTGGATTCCCAGACTGGTTTGTCAGGCTGGTTTTACAGGGGGTTTGGCCACTTTTTAGCTGGTCTTAGCTGGTCAGGCTGGTTTTAGCTGTTGTTTTGTTTGTTTCAGCAGGGAACAGCTATGCTAAACAACGCAATAGATAAGTTTTACATCATGATATTAATACACCACAGTGTAATGTAGTAAAACTGAAGTATACCCTACTAAAAAACAGCTTAAACCAGCCTAAGCTGGTTGGCTGGTTTTAGCTGGTTGACCAGGCTAGTTTTAGAGGGGTTTTGGCCACTTCCAGGCTGGTTTTCAGCCATTTCCAGCCTTGTCTTAGCTGGTCAGGCTGGGACATGACCAGCTAAAAAAAGCTTGGCCAGCTTAGCCAGGCTGGGAGCCCAGCCAAAACCAGCTATGTCCAGCTTAAACCAGGCTGGTCAAGCTGGTTTTAACTGGTCATTTTCCGGCCTGACCAGCCAAGACCAGGCTGGAAATGGCTGAGAACCAGCCTGGAAGTGGACAAAACCCCTCTGAAACCAGCCTGGTCAACCAGCTAAAACCAGCCAACCAGCTTAGGCTGGTTTAAGCTGTTTTTTAGTAGGGTACCGTAGTTTATTGGTTCTCTGTAGTGCAGCATTCATTAACAAAGTGTAAATACTATTATTTAGCTTAATATCTATTGTATGGTTCAAAAACACTGAAGGCCTATAAACTGCTGTGTTCAGGCTATATTTTTTTCATTTAGGATCCCAGGAAGAATTTCTGTCCAAAATAAATAAATTCTAATAGACGTCCTGGCTAAAATAAAGCTAAATTTAGGCTGTCTGTGGAAACTGAATAGACTAAGAAGCTCAAAACCAGACTAAAAACTGTGTTTTAGATGATTTTTAGACATGGTTTTTCACTACAGCCCAAATTTAGCCTTGTTAGCCAAGCCGTCGATGTTCAGACATGTATTTGATGTAGGCCTAGACACAAAATTTAGGGGAGAGCGCGGCACAAAGTAACACTTTTTGGTTTCGGCCAAATAATGAACAAAGTAATGCACTGTAAAAATACAGGGTTCCACACAATTCATTCATGTTGTGTCAACACAAATCGATGAAGTTAACTTAACACTTTTAACAAATTTAGGTGGATTAAACATAAAAAAGTTAAGTTCCCCCAATAAAATCTCAAGAATTGTGTTGTTTCAGCTCATTTCAAATAAGTACTTTGAACAAGCAAAAAATATATTTGTTTGAGCGTGGGGTTAGACAAACCCTATTTGTTTTACCAACAAAACGCAAGCCTCTACTACAAATGAGCACTGAAATTATGATCGCCAGACCTATGGTTACTGTGCAGTATTGCCATAAGTGTCAGGAGTGAAAATGTTACTATTTACCCCACCTGTGGGGCAAGCTGTAACAGACAAGAGTTATTTGTAACAAGTGCTTAAAAAGGCAGATTTTACACAATTAGTTTAAATCCAATTTACTTTAAATAGTAGCTATATTTCCTCAGTACTTGGCTCAATTTTTTTGTTCTACATAGCACGGTATGTTTATTTATTTATTTACTTGATAAACACATTTTAATTTATTTGCATTATTATCCATTTATCCATTATAATACACTGCATTTATTTGCATTTTTACCAATAAAATTATTTCTTTATATTAACATTCTATAGTTCCCAACATTACACTCAAAATTCAAAAATTATATTGTTAGTTTAATTGGTGTCCAATAGTGTGTGCGCGCGCCTGATGAGGGACAACAATATTATTAAAACACGCAAAACACAGAGCTGCTGCTGCTTCACGTCAGAGTCTGTTTATAGAGTCATCACGATACTGTCATTATATAATTCTTCATAAACAAACTATTCACAATTTATTTGTCATATAACACACACAGTCATATAACCGACCTACACATGTTTCTCTTTATACAGTTGAAGTCAGAATTATTAGCCCCCCGGTTTATTTTTCCCCCAATTTCTGTTTAACGGAGAGCTAGATTTCTTCAACACATTTCTAATCATAATAGTTTTAATAACTCATCTCTAATAACTGATTTATTTTCTCTTTGTCATGATGACAGTAAATAATATTAGACTAGATATTCTTCAAGACACTTCTATACAGCTTAAAGTGACATTTAAAGGCTTAACTAGGTTAATTAGGTTAACTAGGCAGGTTAGAGAAATTAGGCAAGTTATTGTATAACGATGGTTTGTTCTGTAGACAGTCGAAAAAATATATAGCTTAAAGGGGCTAATAATATTGACCTTAAAATGGTGTTTAAAAAATTAAAAACTGCTTTTATTCTAGCTGAAATAAAACAAATAAGACTTTCTCCAGAAGAAAAAATATTATCAGACATACTGTGAAAATTTCCTTGCTCTGTTAAACATCATTTGGGAAATATTTAAGAAAGAAAAAAGATTTAAAGGGGGGCAAATAATTCTGACTCCAACTATATATATATATATATTTATATATATATAGTAGTCCTAAAGGGATAGTTCACCCGAAAATGTACACTGTGTCATTGTTTACTGTTTAATTTCTATCTTCTGTTGAACAAAAATTATGCTGTTTTTAAAAAAAGCTGGAAACCAGTAAACATCGACTGTAACCATAGTATTTTTTTTGCCTACTATTGATAAATAATACGATTTTTCATTTTTGGGTGAACTGTCCCCTGACTGTAATGCTCAGGTCATAGTTCACCCAAAACTGAAGGTTACTCACCCTTTACTTGTACCCTTTTACTTCAACTGTATATAGACTTTGTAACCAACAATGAGACTTACAATATCACTTTGTGACTTTGTAATTACTTTATAACTATATTTACTTTGTTACATGTTATGTTGAAACATTTACTGTGCAATCACTCAATCACTCAACCGTTTCTTCCGTTGACAGTTAAATGATCACTGCTACCGTTAGAATTACATTGCAGAGCGTATGGCACACATACAGTTAATACAAACTCTTATATAAATATATTTATATACACTATCAAATTATTTTAACAGATGACACTTGTTGCTTTCATATCCCTGACGTATATTCAACACATTTTGATAACAATTTAAACATTTCATACCTGATGAGGGACAATAATGCTATTAAAACACGAAACACGGAGCTGCTGCTGCTTCAGGTTGTTCGAGCAGCAAGCCCCTCCCCCTCATTAGATAAACAGTCCACAGGCCGAAGTAGCCAATCGGAAAGATGTAAATCGTTGCATCACATTCCACTAATTTACAATATTTATTTTCTCTTTTATTTTACATTAAAAGAAAGTGAACGGACTTAGAAAGACAAATAACTTTGATTTTCAATTTCTAATCATTTGGAACCACTTCATGTGGCTTAATTGTAATTGTAACAACATGTGTTGTGTTTTCCTCAAATCTGGCTGCCAGTCACTGTGCGTTTACATCTTTCAAAATGGTTTCCTCTTTTAGCCTAGAAGATGGTGATCACAACATCAGAAGAGTTTACTAACATACTTTCACAGATTTATTTTAAATAAAAAATATTGACTATAATGAAAAATACTTTTATGCGGCAAAAATGGTTTCTCCTGTGTTTCTCACGTTAATATCGCCAAACTTTTCAATAATTGGCAGGAAGACGTCTGCCGACACTGTGGTGAAAACCTTGGAAGCATGCCATGGTCAACCCTGAGTAAATACCTTATAACTGTGGGTTACGCTTTACCCCGCGTTACTTTGTGCTCAGCGCTCCCCTAAACCGCCAAAGTTACAGCTTGGTGGGATATCGACAGTGGTGGAACGAGTACTGAAAAAGCATACTCAAGTAAAAGTACCATTACTTGGCTAAAAATGTAGTGCAAGTAGAGTAAAAGTATCTGTGAGTATAAAGCTGATGCGTTTACATGTAATTTGTGGATGAGTGTAAACGTAACATTCTGTAGTGTATCTAGTTATTGCCCAGCAGGCACACAACATCATAAGACGTTAACAATAGGTTAGATTTAGGTTGTAATGTCAGGTGACCAAAATTCAACATCAAGCCAGCGTCTAAGGACATTATTTTGATGTCCACTAATGACGTCAAATGACGTTGCTATTTGGTTGATTTTAGGTTGTTAGAAAGTAACCAAAATCTAACATCGACCCAGCATCTAAAACCAACATCATATTGATGTCAAATACTGACATTTATTCATCAGGTATGGCAATAAAAATCCAACATCTGATAAATGTCAATAGTGGTAACGTCCACACAACGTCAAGCTGAACATCATTAGACGTTGATATTTGGTTGATTTTAGGTTGGACAGTGATGTTGAGGTCTGACTTCAACCCGATTTTCATTTCCAAACAAAATGCAACGTCCCCATGGGGTACAACATCAATCTGACGTCATGTGGATGTCTCGTGCCTGCTGGCTGTTTCGGTCACCATACAGTAAACATCCGTCATCTTCTCAACAGTCTCTGGGTTTAATGCATGTAAAGACTTTGGACATCTTCTTGGGCACTTTGAATATCCAAACAGTTTGCTGCAATTATAAATCGCCCATGTCTTGAGGTAGTTCATTATGATGTGATTTACCTTCTGTGTGTGATTTGATTGGACTCGCAGGACTGATTTTTCTAATCCACATAGACAAGAAAATAAAGTAGTGACTGCAGGTTGAAGGACAGTAGTGGAGTAAAAGTACCGATTCAGCATTAAAAATGTACTCAAGGGAGAGTAAAAGTACTTTGAAAAGTATTTTCAAAACTACTTAGTAAATTACAGTTCCTGAGAAAAACTACTGAATTACAGTAATTTGAGTATTTGTAATTAGTTACTTTACACCACTGGATATCGACAAGTTATACTACATCAAAAATGTAGCAAGCATTAGCTAAGCTGAACTGAAAACATCAACCCAGGCTCATTCTGAAAACGTAGTCCCGAGGACGTTTCTGGAGACCGCGAATTATATAGCCAGAGGTACGTATATCTGCATTTAGTTTTTTAAGCGAACGATGCGGGGAGGTATGACGCCGTTCCTTTTAGCGCTCGCCGGCTGACCGCTTGCCTTCGTGTGGAGGGCTTTCCCGCCACAACCAGTTTGTCCGGTTAGCTCGTCCTGTGCGTCGGCGGACTCGAGACGCAGAGAGGAGCTAACCATGACGACGACGACCGGGTTCGAGTCCGGGAAAGAGCGGTTCCAGAAATCAGGTAAGACTAAAACAGAATCCAAGAAATAAAGCGAAGAGGTTCATCACAGGGTCAGAGGGTCAAAGTGTGGTAAAATCCGGGCTTTTCTTTTTCCGGACGGCTTTTGTAAATCGTTGGTTGGGTTTAGGGCGAGCGGGTCAATCGGTAAAATTGGTTGGGTTCGGGGAGGGAGGAGGGTGGGTTGGCCCAGTCAATCATTCAGCCAGTCGGACAGACAGACGTTCGTTCGACAGCGGCCTCTGGTGGGTTCACGCGAGAACAGCGTGGGTGCGAACAGCACTCGCGGGAGATGTCCGAGAAGCCAAAAAGGCGCACACAGCGGCCTCTCGCGGATTCGCGAAAACCAAAAACTGCAAAAATATGTACCTCCCGGGACGTATTTCGGGGTCTCCAGAAACGTCCTCGGGACTACGTTTTCAGAATGAGCCTGGGTAGCAACACATTCTTACCCATTCTACAATTATAGGATGTCATTAGCAAAAAAAAAAAAAAAGCCTTTTGTAGCATTTAAGACATTTCAGTAGTTCTCCTTGTGTTGTTGCATTGTTATTAAATAAAACACAACATAAACATTTGCATTTTTTGGGGTTTTAACAAAAAAAAAATCTGGGTCCATATCAACAGCTCCTTTAGAAATATATTTACTAAATCATACCTGAACTAAATTTTACCTGCTCAACAGCTGATACTTACATCCACACATTATACCCTTGATCCACAGACAAAAACAACCATAAGACTGAGATGATGAGAAAGTCGTATAATAAACCAATGCTCAAATCAAACAACTTTTCCCACAAGCAGAAAAGCATACTAATATATATAGAAGGTACTCATTGTAAATTCACTGGGCATCTACTAGGCATCATTATGATAACACACACGATACTATAGTAGAGATTATTTATCAACATTAGATGTAAAAAAAAACACGAATGTACGAAGAAACTAAAAACGATCAAAGAAATGTCAACAAATAAGCATAAAAAAGGAAGTGTCAAGAAAAACGTAAGTATTTTACGTCTTGTCAGTTTAGTGGCTAATTCGTACAAGTTCAGTCGTACGAAATTGTACGATTTTAAAAAGGAGGCGTGGCATCTAACCCCACCCCTAAACCCAACCGTCATTGGGGGATGAGCAAATCGTACTAAATTGTACGAATTAGATCGTACGAATTCATACGAATTAGCCACTAAATCAAAATTTACGAATTGCCGTTAGATTGTGTTGGTTATTGACCGTATGTATTAAGGAAATGTACTGTTAAGCAGCTTACGAGTTTACTGTAGCATTTTTTCTTTTTACATTTTTTAACCGTTGAAAATCACAGCCAGTTTTTAGGAAATCAAGTAGTTCTAATTAGATTTGCATTTTAAGCCTCATGAGTAACAGATAAGAACGTATATTTTATTAAAGTTCAGTTTTCAGCGCCTATACTCTCAAAATGATTCAACATAAACCTGCAGATTTTTTACTACTACTTTACAATAGCAAAAAAACATGTCTGCCCTTTCTGTCCAGCCCTAGATATCAGGTACAGAGGCGTTTCCCTGAAGTACGCCAATGTTAAAATGACTGTTAAAAGGACATCCTACATCCAGATATCCATCCTCCATCTTACATCACTTCACCTTCCTGCCCTCATAAAAGGAAGAAAGAAGTTGTGCTTGGCGAAAGAAGACGACAACACAGTATGCTGACTGAACCCAATAAATTACAGCACATCAGGATCCATCCATCTTTATTTTCAACAGACTACATCAGCGCCAAGGTGCTGTAAAAAGCTCATAAATTCAGACTATTAGTTTGCTAAATTAGAGCAAATTTGATGCTTTAAAGTATTTGTGGAGCACATTACAATAAGGTTGTATTATTTAAAGCATTTACTAACATAAACAATGACCATTGCATTTGTTACAGTGTTTATTCATCATTGGGTAATGAAAAAAGTCATTCATTCATGTTAACCCAGTGCATTATAATGATAATAACAGGCATAATGTTTGATTTTAATAACACATTATGAATGTTGAACTATATTAGTAAATGCTGTACACGTTTTGATCATCATTAGTTCACATCAGTAAATAAATTATCTAACACAACCGTAAAGTGTGACCAACAATTGTTTGTTACATTCTAGAAAAATGGGATCTGATCAGGATGTGATGGACCGACACGATCGGATGGACAGAGTGCCATATGCTCACCCCTTGGCATTGGGTTTGTCTTTAAACTACCCGTATTCTCCCTTCAAAGACGCACAGATTAAAACTGAGAAATACCAAGATCACTTGAACAGTCAACGCTACATTGAACGCTTTTCCTACCTGTCCTACCACGGGAACTTCAGCGCTCTGGAGCCGGCGTTTATTAACAAGCGCAACGAGAGAGAGCGGCAGCGGGTCCGGTGCGTCAACCAGGGGTACGCCAGACTCCGGCAACATTTACCTCAGGACTTCGAGGATAAAAGACTGAGCAAGGTAGAGACACTGCGGGCCGCCATAGGCTACATTAAACACCTGCAGAACCTTCTGGACCTCAGAGAAGGTCACTGAGAGACTGGACTGATCTGAAGTAACGTATGCTTGTTATTATTTCTTCACCTTAAACCTGTTAGCCAGCACTCACTCGGGGTTAACGTAGCGATACACGTTAACGGCACTTGCTGTTTATTGGAAGACTGTATTGACATGTAATGTGGTTTAAATGATCACTATTAACTAAAAGCTTAATTGTACGTTTGTTATTGAAATACTATCTGACTATTATTTATAAGTTTCTGGCGCCTGATGTCAAACAACACGTCACAAATGCGAATCGGCTTGATGTCAAAAACTTGACGTCCATTTTACATCCAGCTGGGAAGAGCGGGACGAAAGTAGGCTACCATTTTCATTAAAAAACAACTTATTTTTGAAAGATAAGAGTTATGGGATCAGAAAAATATCAGTCTGTAAAGATTTTTTATATTTTAAATGAAAGAAATAAGCATGCATTATGAATGGGACCAAAAACGTTTGCGAGTTTACAGTTTACAGTATACAACATACTTTGTTGAAATTCTGTGAATTAAACTGCACAACCCAAAAGAAATAATGCTCATCAGTAGGATCCCTGCTGAAAATCCAGCTTAAACCAGCCTATAGGATGGTTGGCTAGTTTTAGCTGGTTGACCATCCTGGTTTTAGAGGGGTCTTTAGACATTTCCAGGCTGGTTTCCAGCCATTTCCAGCCTGGTCTTAGCTGGTCAGGCTGAAAAATGACCAGTTAAATCCAGCTAAAACCAACTTGACCAGCCTGGTTTAAGCTAGAGATAACTGGTTTTGGCTGGGCTCCCAGGCTGGGCTAGTCTAGGCTGGTCAAGCTGGTTTTAGCTGGTCATTTTCCAGCCTGACCAGCTAAGACCAGGCTGGAATGTCTGAAAACCAGCCTGGAAATGGCCAAAACCCCTCTAAAACCAGGCTGGTCGACCAGCTAAACCAGCCAACCAGCCTAGGCTGGTTTAAGCTGTTTTTTTCAGTAGGAATGAGAGTCGCTCACTATAGAACAAACATGATTGTTTTCATTTTATTTGTCATTTTAGCATTTATGAGGGAAAAACATCATTACGGATGTGACAGATGTGAAATTTCAACTTGTGGGATTTTGGTAAATCAAATATAATAGTTTGAAAACATTGACAGAGACATTTTGAGCATTTTACTACTGTAAAATACTTGCTTACAGAAAAAAAAAATGTAGAAAAAGTTTCTCCATTTTGGTGAAAACCAAATTTTTTTCATGGCAAGATTGACGTTTGCATGGAATTGCTCATAACGTTTTACACAGAAGTATATTACTAACTCATAAGTGTGGTCTGTTAATATCAGGTGGTATTTTGAACAAATAGAGAACGACTCCAAAATAATTTCACATCCAACTTAAACTGCTCATTGTTTTTGACCCCGTCATGAGGGACAAAATAACAACAATATTTGCTAGATTTACTGGCTTCATCTTGTTTATTTTAAATATATCTGACTATGACCTTGTTAATGTTCACTGCAAACATATTTTGTCCATCATTTTTGCCCAAAAAATTGAACTGCATTTTCATTTTGTATTTCAGCTCCATCAAATATTTCCAAATCAATCCAACAATGCAAAATGTTAATATTTCCTAACATTTTTGAATATTTTTCCATTATTATTACTGGCAATATGCATTCATTTTATAAAACATAAGACAGTGAAACCTCTATTGTGGAAGTGAAAAATAAAGCAAGACTATTAGCAGTAGGACATAAATAACAGCGCTACTGTCGTCCCCACAGGCACTCTCGCCATTTAAACCTGATTTACTTTTAAACAGAAAAACTCAGAGATTGTAAACTGAAGTGTTATTGTACTAAATAACCAGTAGATTGATCATTACTGTGATGGATGAAAAGAGAGACACAACTTGTAACACCAAAAAATGGACAATAATTTATTTTCCGCACTTAAAAACTGAAATTCAGACCTAACTGTGGGACACGCGCCTAAAATCAGCTGATATTTGGCAGCCCCATCAAGGGTTGCATGCTGAATGCGCTGTTATAGCCAGAACTCAATGTTATCAGAAAAATCTCTTTATTACTTTCCCACGTTGTTTTCGTCCACGCTCTACTCCTTTGACCACCAAAACAACAACGCAAGAAGTATTATAAGAAAACTTGCATTAATTTAAAAGCCTCACCTACAAAAAGCTACAAATTTATGCTGAATTTGGTTAATCAATACAATGCATGTAAACTACCATGACGTCGAAATGACGCCTAAAATTATGAACGAAAAAAATGCGTCAAAAATCGATTTTTTTACGTGTTTTTGATGTCATTTTGATGACATCAATATGGTCAATTAAGATCAAATCGATTCACATTTATGATGCATTTATTGGGTGGGAACTGGGTAGTATTTATGCATTATTTTTTATTTACATCCCTAATCCTGTCCAAACCTACCTTAATAACTGTTAACAAGAAGCAAATTAGGAGTTGTTGAGGCAAAAGTCATTGTTAATGGTTTATAATGAGAACTGTACCTTAAAATAAAGTGTGAATCTAATACGTATCACTAGACTTTAATCAAAGTTTGTTTTAGGGTCATACACAGTATGCACATGAACACCTCAAAATATGAATTGATATATTAATATAGTTATTTTGCAAGACAATTGTATTCAGACAAAGTCCCTTTAAGTGTTTTATAGTCTTTTATTCAGATTAAAGTGTAATTTAAAGACTTAATCAGTTAACTACGAAAGTTGAAATAATTAGTCAAATTATTTTGTAACTGATTTGTTGTGTATATCGAAAAATATACAGTAAATATTTCTTAAGGAGGCTAATAATACTGACCTTAATTTAAATTTTTATTAAAAACTCCTTTTATTCAAGAAATAAACAATAAGATATACGACTTATTATGACTCCAGAATAAATATTTTTTTTTAGGAAACACTGAAAATGTTCAGAAACATTATTTTAAATGAATGGGAGGGCAAAAACAGCAGCTCATGTAAACACCTTGAGCATATTATTGTCTTATTCAGATTAAGGCAAATCATTAGATGACTGATAACCATGTAAACATAGTCACAAGCCCCAACCCTAGAAAAAAGGCAACCCAGGCTCATTCTGAGATCGTAGTCCCGGGGACGTTTCTGGAGACCGCAAAATACGTAGCCGTTCCCTTCGGCGCTTGCCGGCCGGCCAGCCGGCCACTCGCCTCCGTGTGGAGGGCTTTCCCGCTGCAACCAGTTTGTCCGGTTAGCTCTTCGTGTACTCTGGCGGACTCGAGGCGCAGAGAGGGGCTGACCACGACGATGACCAGGTTCGAGTCCAAGAGCGGTTCCAGAAATCAGGTAAGAAAACAAAAACAAAATCCAAAAAATGAAGCGAACAAGTTCGTCACAGAGTGAGAATGTGATCAAAATCCGAAAACGTGGTAAAAATCAGACGAGGGCTTTTCTTTTTCTGGACGACTTTTGTGAATCGTCGTTGGTTGGGTTTAGGGACGGAGGAGGGTGGGTCAGCCGATTGGCCGGTCGCACGGTCAATCATCCTGTCATCCAGGCAGACAGGCGGAAGGTCGTTTGACAGCGGCCTCTAGCGGGTTTACGCGAGAACGGCGCGGGAAAAAGCGTGCACAGCGGCCTCTCGCAGACTCGCGAAAACAAAAACTGCAAAAATACGTACCTCCCGGGACGTATTTCGCGGTCTCCAGAAACGTCCCCGGGACTACATTCTCCGAATGAGCCTGGGTTGCAACAAGGAGTTCAGTATTTTGCTGACAGCCTTTCCACAGGTTAGTAGTAAGCTAATGTAATTTCATAATGCAAATCTTAAATTCATGCTAACCAACAAATGATTAACGGAAATAAATTAATGTGATTCAAATATATAAAATAAATGATGTTTACTTTCAACGTTAATTATATTGTTCTATTCAAATTATTTTGTCAAATGAAAGATTTTTCTAGAGTCATCCACCATCATTTTGTGGCTCAAAAGTATCGGTTCAGGCACCGGTACCGTTTTAAAAGTATCGATTTAGCACCGGTATCGAAAAAACCCCAATTGATACCCAACACTATTCTTGAGTGTATGTTTGGTTCACCAGCATTCATTCAGGCACATGCATTATTACATACTGTTGAAGTCAGAACTTTGAATTTCTTTTTTTAAATATTTCCCAAATAATGTTTAACAGAGCAAGGAAATTTTCACAGTATTTCCTATAATATTTTTTCTTCTGGAGAAAGTCTTATTTGTTTTATTTCGGCTAGAATACAAGCAGTTTTTAATTTTTTAAACACCATTTTAAGGTCAATATTATTAGCCCCTTTAAGCTATATATTTTTTCGATAGTCTACAGAACAAACCATCGTTATACAATAACTTGCCTAATTACCCTAACCTGCCTAGTTAACCTAATTAACCTAGTTAAGCCTTTAAATGTCACTTTAAGCTGTATAGAAGTGTCTTGAAGAATATCTAGTCTAATATTATTTACTGTCATCATGGCAAAGATAAAATAAATCAGATATTAGAGATGAGTTATTAAAACTATTATGTTTATTAAGTTCTCTCCGTTAAACAGAAATTGGGGGACAAAATAAACAGGGGGGCTGATAATTGGTATATCATATTAACCATCTCTAACCCTAATAAGTGCTCCTCAAACTCAAGAAGCCCTCAGCCTCTGTGGACACAACACGTCGCTCTGGATATGATAATATCTTCAGGAATGTATACTTTATAAAAGGAAGGAAGTGTACACCACATCAAGTCCTTGATCTCTGCTCACTCTTCACGCTTTAGCTAAACCACAGGAAAGCGGTGAATGCGCCTCCTTTTCTTGCTAATGTACCAGCGAACTCTGGAGACACGGAAAAGCAGCGAAGGGTAAAAGCGGTGAACCGTGAAGGCTGGATGAACATGGAGGAACGAGAGAGAGAGAGAGAGTCAACAGAGCGCTTTATTGACAGCATCCGTGTGAAAAGGAGCTGGTAATTAAGAGAGTTGCTGGTACCCTGACGGTGACGGTTCAGTGAGTGGCAGAGGGAGGAAGGAAGCTAAAATCACAGCACTAGAACAATAATAATGTCGGCTTCCAGAGAGATCGCTATCGCAGGTTTACCACACAGCCAGTAACCCCGCCCCCCTAAAATCTAATTCTTAACACACTGTAAAAAATATCCGTTAAGTAACAGTTTTCCATATATATTTGATTATTATTATTATTAATATTATTATTGTTATTGTTGTTATTATTGTTATTGTTATTATTATTATCATTGTTATTGTTATTATTATTGTTATCATTAATGACTTTTTATTCAGGTCGTGGTCTCATTTTATTTGAACATTGTAAGCTATGACATTGACTACGTTTACATGGACATCAGTAATCGAATTATTTGCCTTAATCTAATTAAGACAATAGTAAGATTAAGACGTTAACATGAGTTGCTGTTTGAATGTTCCTTTCATGATACCGTTTTACATTATAACATAATTCGATTAACGTCATTGCGTCACCGCGCTATCCACGTTTCCTCCGGAGTTCCATGTAATTTCGGGTGTTTCATTTTTAATTTGTCGACTTTAACTGCAGTTTAGCACTTTCACTTTCATTGAGGAACATTTCATGCATGCCCCCTGACAAACGAGAAATTGGATGCGACTATGAACTGCTGGAAGAGTGTTGTTTTAATGGAAGTTCATACCGCACGCTGAATAGAAGAAAAAACCCTCCGCATTTCGCGATGCAGGAGTCTGTGGTCTTCACTGACTCGGTAGGTGCAGATAATAGTGTTAAACAGTCGTGTGAGTGTATAGACTATCCTGTCGCAAAACGCGGCGAAAATCGTACATGACGGTAATGGTTTGATTGCGTGTTTACATGTCTGTCCTTCAATAATGCGACTAAAATCGGCATACTCCACATGTCTTAATTCCATTTCTTTTTAGTTCGATGATGATCTTAATCGAATTAAATTAATCAAAAATCGCTGTTTACATGGTCGACTCTTAATCAGAGTATTGTCTTAATCAAATTATTGGTGTCCATATAAACGTACTCATTGACTTGCTTTTTACTACAAAGACGCCGTTTTCGCATGTAAGTAACATGGTACACAAAGTAAACAACAGGTCTCCGGAAGAAACGGTGACATAAACAAATGAATAACCATCCACAATTCAACACTATTGTGTCGGTGGACTAAATGTGCTCGATGGGATGTTTTTCTGTGGACTCTTACGTTTCGAAAGAAACCCTGATGTAAAGCAATGAATGCAAGTGTGTCTTGTTATTACGATGATATTCACTCCATATCTAATAAACGTTTTCTGTACAACTTACACAAATTTACCAAATACATTCTTTATAAGCTTCCCATTGAAAAACGTCTAGCTGTAATGGCTGTTGATGGTTGTAGCTTTAAACTGATGTATAGTTTGTCAAGATTACTTGTGTTCTTTTTGGTGTAATCCAACACAATCTCACGGCAATTCGTAACTTTTCGATTTAGTGGCTAATTCGTACGATCTAATTTGTACAATTTAGTACGATTTGCTCATCCGCCAATGACGGTTGGGTTTAGGGGTGGGGTTAGGTGCCACGCCTCCTTTTTAAAATCGTACAATTTCGTATGACTGAACTCGTACGAATTCGTACAAATTAGCCACTAAACTGTCAAAACGTAAAATACTTACGTTTTCTCGTGAGATCAGGCTGTGTAATCTATTCATAAACTCTGGCATGTGGAAAACCAGCGCCCCTATCGAGTCTGCGTCCTGGCGCTGGCTCGTCAGACCTTAACCTTTCCTATAACGACTTGATGTTGAAACGTTTGAAAATCTTTTATTGACTTTTTTAAATACTTTGATCTGATATATTATTTGGTTTGCTGTAAATTGCGGCGCAAAACCCTGGTAATAAACTTCCCGTACCTTTTCTGTTATTTAACAGACTTATTTCTCTGTTTATTATTGATTATAATATTTCAAACCACTAAAACCTTCGTAATAGTTTTAGCACAGTTGAATTTTCATCGTCAAAAGTCGACAGAGCAGCGATCTGAACATCCCATAATGCAATTCACAGCTTAAATAAACAGGATTAAACCGTAAATCATGAAATACAGAACATCTTATAGTCTGCATGAACCAGAAGCTGCAATCGTAATTTTTTTCTCGCATTGTGACGCAGTTCCAAGAGAAACGGATTAATAAATGAGGAAACAGCGGGCGTGGCTTGTATTTTCTACTGCGAGCTGATTGGATGTAGTAAAGTAGGCGTTTCATTCAGAAGATGGGGGAAAGGGTTTGGGGAGAGTTATCACAACCTAACAGACTCCTCCTGCTCACCATTTCTGTTTGTTGACAAAACTGACAGCTGGAGGGGAGTGGTTAAGTATGTTAGCCACGCCCAATACCTCAGACTGATGTAATCTGAGAATAGAAGTGCAACAATAGTTTTTTTCTTATTAACATGCGCAGATTAATTGTTCACCACAAAACTAGCAATGTGAGCTAACAGAATCAATACGGTTAGGTTTTATTTAATTGGGACTTCAATTAACGGATATTTTTTAAAGTGCAGATGAATTAATCCGTAAGGTCTACCTAAGAACACCAAATAAAAGCATGTGTTGTCAATAGAAAACAGCGCATTAGGCTTTAACAAAGTCCCTTTAAGGCAAGTCATTTCACTCGGCGACCGCCTCATCAAATTCTCCAAAACTGTTAGCCTAGCTTACGATTACATTACATATTTGGAATCACCAATAAAATTAAACAACAACTGCCTCATAAGTTTCATTTCTGAACGTCAGAATCAAACAAAATCAGCATATTTTCAGGTTGCCCGAGCTAATGCGCATGAGCACTCGAAGTGAACAAGATCACGACACCAACCTCATTTATAGCCATTTTACGCATTATCGTCCTCTGGAGAATGATTATCTGATCATTCTGCTCTCCTGAAGTACTCCACAACTTGGTCTTGATGGAGAATCTCCTCAAGAAATGACAGCGGTTGGCGACAATAGCCTAGTGGTACTGTGCACCGACATATAGCACCGTCATGCTTACGGCGACCTGAGTTCGATTCCCGGCTTGAGGTCCTTTGCCAATCCTTCCAATGCTTACCTGTCTGAAATCTCTACTGTCCTATAACATTTAAAGGTGAAAAATACTTTTAAAATAATTTAAAAAGAAAAAAGAAATGACCGCGACCCTTTCTTTACAAATTTGTGGGTGTTTGAGTAGTCGCTGCTGTCATGTGATGTGCGTTTGACAGAACGCATTGTACCTTGCATTTCATTCATTTTCTTTTCGGCTTAGTCCCTTTATTAATCCGGGGTCGCCACAGCAGATTAAACCGCCAACTAATCCAGCATATGTTTCACACAGCGGATGCCCTTCCAGCTGCAACCCATCACTGGGAAACACCCATACACACTCATTCACACACGATACCGCATATCTTTGGGGGAAACCGGAGCACCCGGAGGAAACCCACACGTACACATGGAGAACATGCAAACTCCACATAGAAATGCCAACTGACCCAGCAGGGGCTCGAACCAGCCACCTTCTTGCTATGAGGCAACAGCTCTACCTACTGCACTACCTCTAAGTGGATATATTTCTTATCTCTGTGAAGCAAGTATTCGCTGAGATTCCAGGGTGAGATCCTGGAGAAACTTCAGCCTTCAGCGATCGATGATTGGCTCCTGTACTTGTAGGCGGGGCTTCATTCACCAAATCAAAGAGCATAGAATCAACAAGACGCGGCACTCTTGCTGTTAGGGAAACAGCCACTAGTGTCATGCGGCGGCCATTTTGGGATGAAAATTCAACTAGAACAACAGCACGGTTAACTAACGTTTGACAGAATGAATTAAAATATTGAGTTAAAAATGAGTTAAAATATTATATATATATGCTCTCAGCATAAATGAGCACACTCCCTTTGAAAAGTAACATATCTCAGTGAAAACAGACAATTTTCAAAATGTTGACAAGACTAAGTTTACTAAATCTGAAAATAGATCTAAATATGTATTTTCTCTTATAACAATAAAGTAAGGTTAATAAAATAACTTAGATTACTATTGTAATTTTTAGCTTTACTCAAGTTAGAGTGATACAAAAATGAGTGTACCCCTCAACAAAAACTACTCTATCTGGTTTGTATGGCCTCCATGATTTTTAATGACAGCCTTAAAATTCATGAATAAAAAATGATGAATTCATGTGTCACTTATGTTCATAAGTGGCTTCTTAACTTTATTAGTCTTTCTTCAACAGACAACACTGGAAAAATTACTATATACTATTACAACATAATACTGCAACGAAATGTACTGTCCGTCTGTTCTCAACAAGTTTTTAAAGTCGTGTTAATTTAGTTTAACGTGCCAGTATTCATTTGTATTATGCCAGTGCGTCAATTAAAGTAATTTAACGTCATTTCACCTAAAAGTGACAGTTTCAAGAAAACAAATATGGTTAAAATATATTAAACAAGTCTGTGAAATTAACTATTAAAAGTGCTGACGATCGCCAGTCTTTGATTGTAAGTGTTGTATTGTCGTCCAAAGAGCGTAAAATTACCAAGAGGCGACACTCTATTGCGATTTGGGAAACAGCCACTAGATGGCGCGGCGGCCATTTTGGAATGAAAATTCCAACAGAGCAACAGCATATTATAAGTCTGTAAAATAAACTATTAAAAGTGCTGATGATCGTGATAGTAAGTGTTGTATTGTCGTCTTTCAGGTTGTATCTCAGCTTTAATGCACTTTTTAAATTAATAAATAAAAAACAAAGCAGCTGCTCGCCATCGTGACAGCAATAAGATAAAATGGACAGCCGACCGCTTTCACTCCAAAATGGCGGAATCCGGGGATGTTGCTGGGCGCTGCTGTTGCAATGGAACGTTCTATTGAGTGTCACCTTTTGGTCATTCTAAGCTCTTTGACAGTATTGACCGCTACACATTTCCCCGTTCAAATCTGTACGAGTGACACGTCTTGTCTTTGGCGTTAATTTTACGATGTTAGCGAATATTTCGATAGTCATATATCAAGTAAGCTACATTGAAGGCAAAATTATAATTTTTTTAAATTCAAATATTTCCCAAGTGATGTTTAACAGAGTGATACTATTTTAATATTGTAGGAATGCAAATTATCACACGCGTTTGTTTATATTGCAACCCAGGCTCATTCTGAAAACGTAGCCCTACAGACGTTTCTGGAGATCGCGAATTATGTAGCCTGAGGTATGTATCGCTGCATTTCACTTTTTAAACGAACGCTACGGGGCGGTATGACGACGTTCCTTTTCGCGCTTATCAGCTGACCGCTTACCTCCGTGTGGACGGCATTCCGGCTGTAACCAGTTTGTCTCGTTAGCTCGCCGTGTGCGTCGGCAGAATTGAGATGCAGAGAGGAGCTGACCACGACGACGCGGTTAGAGTTTGGCGGAGAATGATTCTAGAAAGCAGGTAAGACAAAAACAGAATCCAAAAAATTAAATAAACAAGGGTGAAAACGTGGTAAAAATCAGACGAGGGCTTTTCTTTTTTTGGATAGCTTTTGAAAATTGTTGGTTGGGTTTAGGGAAGTGGGTGGGCGGGTCAATCAATACAATTGGTTGGGTTTAGGGAAGTGGGTGGGCGGGTCAATCTATACAATTGGTTGGGTTTAGGAAAGGAGGAGGGTGGGTCAGTCGATTGGTCAGTCAGTCAGTTGACAGCGGCCTCTGGTGGATTTACGTGAGAACAGCAGGCGCGAATGGCACTCGCGAGAGAAATTTGAGATCTCAAAAAGCGCACACAGCAGCCTCTCGTGGATTCGCAAAAACTGCAAAAAAAGGTACCCCCGGGGACGTATTTCACGTTCTCCAGAAACGTCTATATGGCTACGTTTTCAGAATGAGCCTGGGTTGTTATATTGTGTAGCGAAATTAGCTCACTTCATGAATATTAATGATCAATAATAATGAGTTGTTATTATTAATTATGAATATTCAGAATTAACTCATAGTTAATTTGCATAAATAAATATAGCAATGACTTCGCCCACTCGTCTGAGCGGACTCTGAAATTATTTATTTATTTAGAAAGGGAATTGTAACTACTTCTTGTGAAGTAGATGAACAGTTTAGCAGTTTGTAACTTGTAGCAAGGGTCTATCGTTAAAGGGACTTTTTTTGTGAGGCAAAACAAAGACAATCCAACGTGTTTATAGCGTGATTTATTGACTAGTAACATATAACAAACAAACGTACAAGACATAACAACAAAAACATTGAAAAGAAAGCAAAGAATGGCAAATCTAGCTCAGTTCCACTCAACTATTAAGGACCACCAAGACTATAAGAACACCTTTTTGAAAGGGGCACACAGCTTTAACCCTCGACTAAATACCTGTTTGTCTCTTTCTCTCGTTGTGCGAGTTTCTCTGATGCGTGGAAAATGGAGTCCTTTAAGAAGTCCTTTCTTGATGCGCGGAGCTTGCGACGCAGATCGGAGGATACGCGAGACACGAACTTTAAACTGAGTTTAATTGGCAGGAAAATAAGAAACGTGGACTCGGGCAAGTCACGTGGGTACAGAAACGCGGTCTGCCCCCTCATGGGGCACTTCTGTGGTGACCTTTTTGCCAGGTCCTTTCTGCTGAGGTTTGAAGGGTGTAAAAGGTATTTAAAGACATTGGTGACTCCCAGTCTCTCCTGACTGACCACTAGCACGAGAGGGACAGTCGAGTGGGAAACTTCCTTTGTTCTCCTCGCTGGTGCAAACAGTTCCAGGACAGACAGACAAAACTTTAACTCATGGTTTGAAACGGCACCAAGCATACAAGTTATCATCCTATGTCCTAGATCGGGGGTCACCAATCTCGGTCCTGGAGGGCCGGTGTCCCTGCAGGGTTTAGCTCCAACTTGCCTCAACACACCTGCCTGGATGTTTCAAGTACACCTAGTAAGACCTTGATTAGCTTGTTCAGGTGTGTTTGATTAGGGTCGGAGCTAAAATCTGCAGGACACCGGCCCTCCAGGAACAAGTTTGGTGACCCCTGTCCTAGATCATTAGTTGTAGAATTACGTATGGAGAGGAATGACACCAAACATGACTATTTTAGAGATACTTATTCTTAGTTTGTCTAATGCAGGGGTCACCAATCTTGGTCCAGGAGGACCGGTGTCCCTGCAGGGTTTAACCTCCAACTTACCTCAACACAGCCGCCTGGGTGTTTCAAATATACCTAGCAAGACCTTGATTAGCTTGTTCAGGCGTGTTTGATTAGGGTTGGAGCTAAATTCTGCAGGACACCGGCCCTCCAGGAACAAGTTTGGTGACCCCTGTTCTAATGTCTTGAAAAAGGTTAGAAATACAAAGCGTACAGGTTATATGAGGCCGTATACAAATTACAAAAGCCATGTGTACTTCGGGGGGCGACGCAGTGGCACAGTAGGTAGTGCTGTCGCCTCACAGCAAGAAGTTCGCTGGTTCGAGCCTCGGTTGGATCAGCTGGCGTTTCTGTGAGGAGTTTGCATGTTCTCCCTGCGTTCGCGTGGGTTTCCTCCGAGTGCTCCAAAGTCCAAAGACATGCGGTACAGGTGAATTGAGTAGGCTAAATTGTCCGTAGTGTATGTGTGTGAATGAGTGTGTATGGATGCTTCCCAGAGATGGGTTGCAGCTGAAAGGGCATCCGCTGCATAAAACAATTGCAGGATAAGTTGGCGGTTATATCACGCAGCTCTCATTCCGTTGTGGCGACCCCAGATTAATAAAGGGACTAAGCCGAAAAGAAAATGAATGGCGAAGAAAGGGTTTTCCCTCCTTTTTTTCTTATCTGCCTTGTTCCTTCGAAGCCCGAACTGAGAGGGCTGAAGCAATCTGCTAAGTGTCCGGTTAGAATAAAAGAGTCACCCAGGGATTCTCTCAGCAGACTCCCTGGCACCAGGTAATCGTAACTGTCCTGTAGTCTGAACCCAGATAAACAAACGAGGTAACAAATGGACTTTCACCTCCGGACTGTACGTTACAATTGGCTCTTTCACCAAGAAGGATCATACAGATTCCAATGGCAGATACTGATAAGACGAGGGTATGGTTAAAATGTGGACTTTGGGGTTTTCACGATGTGGTCACATGTTGATTGGTCAGTTTGAATGTCTCAGTAGTTGGGCTTTGGTCACATGGTCAAGAAAGAGATGAAATAGGTGGTTAACTTTGCTCTGGCTCTTTTCCTGCTCTGCTCCTCTCCTGCTCTGGAGTCTACCTTCTCTATCTCTACTGCCATCAGGCTCTCTTTGGGGCCTACTTACTCCTCTTTGTCTCTCTGGTAACTTTAATTTACATTTACGCTGGCTACAATTAATATAATATTTTTATCATTTCATTTTTAATTGTTTGTAACTAATTCAGGCGTCACGGTGGCTGACTACCCACTAGCACCTCACAGCAAAAAGGTTGCAGGTTCGAGTCCCGGTGTCCTGACATTTTATCCTACCCATCAGATTATGCTACCAACACTGTTTCTGACTGGCTCCGAGGTTGGGGTTAGAGATTAGGTAGGTTTGGGTGATATTACAGCTTCATATCACACAACTGAGATATTAGCCGCATTTCCACTATCGGGCCAGTGCGAGCCAGGGCTTTAATTGGGCCAGGCTGGGCCAATAGCCCGGGAGGTTGAGAAATGAGGCCAAAATCATGTCGCGTTTCCACTGTCGGGCTAGTTGCTCGCAGCGCGTCATGCAAACACCGCCCCCAGAACGTCCCCCGAATCAAACGTCACACAACCCGTCACAACCATTACTTTGTTTTGTTTACTTACTGACTGTAAGGTTAGCTGCCATCGAATCTCTGGTGGTCTCCCCACTAACGGAGGGTCGGTGACCTAGCACACCGTCCATGATTTCAAACCACGGGAAATTTTTCCGGTGGGCGCCGCTCTGACCATTGTGGATTTTGATCGCTTTATACTGTGCTCGCAATTTCTTCAATTTCTCGCGGACTCGTACCGTTGTTCGCTGAATTTGTGCTTTCGCTAGCTCAGCAACAATGTACTTGATAACGTCCTCATTTCTGCAAACGCCGTCTATTTGCCTCTGAACATTTTCCTCAGCCCAAATGTTCAGAAGAGCCCTGGTGTCCTCAACTGACCAGTACTGTCTGCTATCCATTTTTTCTTCTTTTTAGTGAGTTGATCAAGCGCGATAGCAAAACAAATGTAAGGGAAGAAAGCATCTTGTCTCCTCTTTACCTGACAAGAAAACTCCGCCTTTGTACGTAACCCCGCCCCGAAGCCCCAGTTGGCCCTCCTTGGCCCAAGGTATTCGGCGGGCCAAAAAAGGCCGGACGCTGGCCCCAAGGAAGCCCCGCTTTGGCCCGATTACGCCCAGGAAGTGATAGTGGAAACGCGACTGGCCTTGGCTCGCCCTGGCTCGCTCGCTTTAGGCGCGATAGTGGAAACGCGGCTACTGATGTAGCCACACGCAGGTCTGGGAAGTCAGAGAGGTAAATTTGATCGTAGGCATCGCCCAGATCAGCAGAAACGGCTTTGTGTCTGATTTTGGTGTAAATGTTTTATGTGATCCTGAGCTTTTATCAGCTGCGGGAAATTCAATACAAGACCACCAGAGGAGAAAGAGAATGACATGTGACAGAAGCCAGCAGAAATGAGGGCATCAGACACATTTCTAAGGTCTACAAATATACATTCATTCATTTCCCTTGGCTTAGTTCTTTATTAATCAGGGGTCGCCACAGCGGAATGAACCGCTAACTTATCCAGCATATGTTATTATGCTGCGGATGCCCTTCCAGCCACAACCCATCACCGGGAAACACCCATACACACTCACTCACACACTACGGCCAATTTAGTTCATCAGTTCCCCTATAGCGCATGTGTTTGGACTGTGGGGGAAACCGGAGCACCCGGAGGAAACCCACGCCAACACGGGGAGAACATGCAAACTCCACACAGAAATGCCAACTGACGCAGCCGAGACTTGAACCAGCGACCTTCTTGCTGTCAGCCAATTCTGCTAAGCACTGAGCCACCGTGGTGCCCCGGTCTACAAAAATGTTTTCTAAAATGATATTACATTGTCCCGTTCTTCTTCATGTCACAGTATAATAATAAAATAACATCTGGACAGAGGGAATATATAGTGACATGAACTTCAGCTTATATAATGCACCTCAACATATATAATATAATAACTTTAATAACTTCTCCCACTTTGGAAATCACTGACCTAGAACACAACACCTTAGCCACCACCTAGGAATGGTGTTGCTAAGGCGTTGCTAGGTGGTTGCTAAGGCATTGCTAGGTAGTTGTTAAGGTATTGCTAGGCGGTTGCTAAGGTGTTGCAAGGTGGTTGCTAAGATGTTGCTAGGCGGTTGCTAAGGTGTCGCAAGGTGGTTGCTAAGGTGTTGCTAGGTGGTTGCTAAGGTGTTGCTAGGCGGTTGCTAGATGGTTGCTAATGTGTTGCTAGATGGTTGCTAAGATGATGCTAGGCAGTTGCTAAGGTGTTGCAAGGTGGTTGCTAGGTGATTGCTAAGGTGTTGCTAGGCGGTTACTCAGGTGTTGCTAGGCGATTGCTAAGGTGTCGCAAGGTGGTTGCTAAGGCGTTGCTGAGGTGTTGCTAGGTGGTTGCTAAGGTGATGCTAGTGGGCTGCTAAGGTGTTGCTAGGTGGTTGCTAAGGGGTTGCTAGTCAGTTGCTTAGATGTTGCTAGGTGGTTGCTAAGGTGTCGCAAGGTGGTTGCTAAGGTGTCGCTAGGTGGTTGCTAAGGTGTTGCTAGGCAGTTGCTTGGCGGTTGGTAAGGTGTTGCAAGGCAGCTGGTAAGGTGTTGTTAGGCGGTTGCTAAGGTGTCACTAGGCAGTTGCTAAGGTGTCGCAAGGTATTTGCTAAGGTGTTGCTAGGTGGTTGCTACGGGGTTGCTAGGTGGTTGCTAAGGTGTTGCTAGGCGGTTGCTAAGGTGTTGCTAGATGGTTGCTAAGATGATGCTAGGCGGTTGCTAAGGTGTTGCAAGGTGGTTGCTAGGTGATTGCTAAGGTGTTGCTAGGCGGTTGCTAAGGTGTCGCAAGGTGGTTGCTAAGGCGTTGCTGAGGTGTTGCTAGGTGGTTGCTAAGGTGATGCTAGGGGGCTGCTAAGGTGTTGCTAGGTGGTTGCTAAGGGGTTGCTAGGCAGTTGCTTAGATGGTTGCTAAGATGTTGCTAGGTGGTTGCTAAGGTGTCGCAAGGTGGTTGCTAGGTGGTTGCTAAGGTGTTGCTAGGCAGTTGCTTGGTGGTTGGTAAGGTGTTGCAAGGCAGCTGGTAAGGTGTTGTTAGGTGGTTGCTAAGGTGTCACTAGGCAGTTGCTAAGGTGTCGCAAGGTATTTGCTAAGGTTTTGCTAGGTGGTTGCTAAGGTGTTACTAAAGTGTTGCTAGGCGGTTGCTAAGGTGTTGCTAGGTGATTGCTAAGGTGTTGTTAAGGAACAATATATATATATATATATATATATATATATATATATATATATATATATATATATATATATACCATGCTACATACAGTAGTAACACATCACTGTATTTTAATAGCATTTTCTGGGAATGCAGTAATGTAACAATTTCTAAAAGTCAATATGAAAACAAAGTGTTGCAAAAAATCACTTCACAATGACAGCAGCAGTTCAATGTGACAAAAGCGCTGCATCTGCTGTGTGTCACTGATTGTTAAATGACTTAAAGCAGCGGTTCCCAACCTTTTTTTGCCTGAGACCCCCTTTTTCCCCAGAAAATATTGTAAGGCCCCCTCCACATTTAATAATATAATCACTCATATACGTTTGCAGTAATGATGACAAAAAAATATTGTTTTCAAACAAACGGTGTGTTTATTACTATATCTAGATATGCTTATGCACAAATAACAGCCTAATGTTTCCCAGAGATAGGTTGCAGCTGGAAGGGCATCCGTTGCGTAAAAGTTGGTTCATTCCACTGTGGCGACCCCTGATTAATGAAGGGACTAAACCAAAAAGAAAATGAATGAATGAATGAATGAATAATAGCCTCATGTAAAATATGAAAGCAAAACATCAGTAGGCCATTTGTAACTGAAAACATGAGCTTTTGGCCTTTAAACTGACCCTATTTGAAATTCAATAACAAAAATATCCATATTCACACTGATGTATGAGGGGGGAAAATAATATAGACTATTACAATTTACTATTAGCAGGTTATTTGTTATGCTCTATTAGTGTGAGGATTGCTGCGAGGCGAATCAGTGATACGCGGTATGTAAACGCCCCTTCTTGCACAGCCATGGTGGATTCACCTGATTTGTTGACAAGCGGGTTGCGGATCTATTCTATGGCAGTTCGCGGGTCCTTCACTTGGCCTTTTTCCCTTAGCAAAGAAAGCAGTCTGTTTCTTACTCATTTTGCTGCTTGTGGGTTAAATTTGGGCGCTCAAGTGACCGAGACGCAAGTAAGAGAATGCGGTGATTTTTCAAAATAAAAGATCGTTCAGGCTCAGATAATAAAGAAAACGGAAATAATTAAAGATTTCTTGTGCAGCCTGGTACCAATTGATCCACGGACCGGTGGTTGACGACTACTGAGCTAGGGGATCAAATGAACTAAGGCAACATGATTCTCCTAATTGTCCTCTGCTAAGAAATTTTTGTAAATATCCTCCTGAGACCTGAAGAATATATATATATATATATATATATATATATATATATATATATATATATATATATATATATATATATATATATATATATAATTTTCATTTATTTGTTTGTGATTTCCTTTATCCTTTGGGTTAAAAACAAATCTACAATTTATAGTTTTTACATTATGTTTTTATTTTTAATTTTACAGCATGTCCACT